>NC_085027.1:15641735-15860497 GCF_963692335.1 Osmerus eperlanus | reverse complement strand
CCACCGCGCAGCGGGGGTGATACAGCCTCTTCCTGTCTCCCGTGTGCCCGCTTCAGAGACACCCTCCCAGACCTGGGGCTGCGGACACACCCCTGTGCTCTGAAGTGATCTTTCACCTTCCCCCTCCGTCTTCCCCCTGCGCCCTGAGGCCTTTGTAGTGTCTCTGGTGATGTCATGACGCTCGCTCGGAAGCACAAGCAGATGGGCCACACTCCAATATGCAGGTCATCCCTGATTAACTCCAGAGTTTCTAGAAGTTTCACCTCGCCCCGCTGTCCCCAGTGACCGGGCTTGGAAAAAGGCTCCTGCCATCGTTACGGCTAACACTTTCTCACACATCCACATCATGTACACACACTTCCAGCAGACCTTCCCTTGGGCCCTCCAGACCCCATCAGCAGGCCTCAGAGGCCGGGCTCCAGGCTTGTGGCTGTCTGCCTGTGGAGTGCTAGTGCGCGTTGGCGGAGGTGAGAGGAGGGATCGCGGGCCAGCTCCAAGCCTCCGCTCTCGCTGACCCTGGCCAGACAGGCAGGATGGGTGGAGCCAAGGGGCAGAGTCAGGCTCTGGCCTCCGCTTCCAGGCAGGAGTTGGCGGGTGGGGGAATGGGTGGAGCATGGGGGGGCTAGCTGGCTACCTTCCTTGTCTCGGGGGGCCGGTGCGATCTACGGTAATTGAGATTGATTGGATGTTATTTTTCCTCTTGCAAATGTAGTCCATTAGCTTGGCACATGCATAATCAGTTTAGAGCACAGTTAGCCGAATGTAATCATGTTCCTCGGTGTCTGCTCGCACAAAATCCACTCCAGATGCAGCTCGGCCGCTGAGAGAGAGGAAGAAAGTGCCGTCACTATCACATGGGGAATCTCTACCCAAGAAACCCTGACACCCCCTCCTCTGTCCTGGTCCCGCTCTATTACACACTCACGCACACACACACACACACGCGCAAAACGTAACCATTTAAACACTCTCGTTCGCTAACATAGACGCACACAGACGGCCTCCCTCACCATAAGAACGAGGCTCCAGGTCCCATGTTCTGCTCTCGTAGCTGTACTAACACAGTGTTGAGAGCATCTTAGGCCCAGTCCCAGCCCAGGCCCAGGCCCAGCCCAGGCCCAGGCCCAGCCCGGGCCCAGCCCAGGCCCACTGACTAGGCAGCACCAATCATCTACCCTCCAGTGCAACTAGATCACTGAGCGGGCGAGGAAAGAAAACATCTACGCTCCAGAGAGAGCAAATAATCTGAAAAAAAGCAAAATGGAAGCAAAGCGTGTGTATTGTAAATGAAGGGATTAGATGCTACATGGAGATGCATTAAGGTGTTTCACTGACAATCCGACTCAGCACTCTCCCAGACTGACTAGCACTGGCTTGGGGTGACCTCCCTGCTAATGATCATAATTATCTGGATCAATTCAAAGTCATTCAGACCGTAAGCGGAGGTTGCGCTGGCTCCAGAAAGATTTGTTATTATCATTATCAAATACATATGGAGGGAGCCATGTGGAGTTAAAGTCACTGGGGATCAGTCGTAGACTTTCCTCTGACGAGCCATCAGACAGACAGAGAGACAGACAGACAGACAGATAGATAGACAGACAGACAGACAGACAGACAGACAGACAGATAGATAGATAGACAGACAGACAGAAAGACAGACAGACAGACAGACAGAGACTACCTAGGGGAGGGGAGGGGGAGAGGAAAAGGATGGAGAGATAGACAGGGAGGGGGACGGGGAGAAAGAGAAAGAGAGAGAGAGAGAGACACTCGTTTAGACAGAGATACTCTGCTAATTATCATGGCTGGCCTGTGATTGCTCAGTAATAGTGCTCAGTGGGAAAGGTTGCAGCGGTTCCAGGAAGAGCTGAGCTCTGATTTACTGGTAGTACTGCTCTAATAAAGCGTTCACAGCATATCCTGGGAGACAGTCCATTCTCTGTCCACACACACCAACAAACACACACCTACAGCGCACGCACACACACACACACACACTCACGTACCAACCATAAACAGGCACACGCATGCGCCCACACACTAGCCAGACCCCTTTGCAGGGGGCACCTTTTAAGAAGCCCCACTTTTAAGAAGCAGCACACGACTCATGAGATCACATTCATGCAGATTATGCGACATGGGATAGGTGCGTACGAGTGGGCGGTAGCAGGCTTAGCGTCACCCCAAGGAAGTGTTTACATTCTGTGTGGGGCCCTCTCACACTCTCTCAGTCAAAAGAGCCATGAACCAGAACCCCCCTCCACCTCCTTACCCTGTCTGTGGTGTGCCTGCGGGGGCCTGAACTCTGACTGCAGACCCTAAACAGACTCCTGTACCTCCAGAGGAGAACTGGGACTGCACAGAGGGAGGGGCAGCCCAGAGGACTCAGCCAGGATTGGTTCATGGGGCTGTCTGTCAGTCATGCAAAGAGACAGAGAGAGAGAGAGGTGAGAGAGACATGGAAGGAGAGAGAGAGGTGTGGTGTGCTGAGGGGGAGGGTCCAGTGTTTAGTCTTTGGCAGAGTGCAAGAATTTCACAACTCCTCCAGCTCGGACAGAGAGAAGGCGAGAGGGGGGGAGAGAGAGAGAAGGCGAGAGAGCGACCAGGCGCTGACCTGTGGCCCAGCTGTTGCTGCTGGTGACTGGGATTGCATGTGCCCCTCCATGGGTGTCTCAGAGGCCCATGCAGCCAGGGAGAGAGGCGCCCAGGCAGGGTAGGCCCAGCTCTCTGGAGCCCATTTCTTCACCCTCTGTTTATCAAGACTGCCAGTCGAAGGGAGATAGCGGGAGATGGGGAGCAGGGCCTTGAGCAGGGCAGCACTGCATAGACTACCTCTTTGTCTGCCCTGGAGATAGGGAACCAGACCACAGGGGGAGGGCCAGAGGAGGGGTGTCTTGGGGCAAGGGTTGTGTTTTGGGGTCAGCTGGGAGTTGAAGTTCCTTGGTTATTGTGTTAAACGGTCGTTTGTTTTGACTGTAGTATTTCTTTTTTGGGCCGCCGGACAAGAGCAACTGAGCATGCTCCTGTCGGTGCGCAAGAAAGCCGTTGATCCTATTATCTGTTGCCTGATCAGCAGAAAAGGGGGATTGGTGGCTGTAGGGGATGGGGCGAGGAGGGGAGAGGGGAGGAGGGGAGAGAGTCGAAGGGGAGGGGCGTGAGAGGAGAGGAGTGGAGGAGACAAGCGGAAGGGAGGGCGATGTGCAGAAAGAGAAGAACATGGGCCGGCTCTGTGTGATGGGAGCAGGGCTTCAGTCAGTTTTGTTTGGTCCAGGTCTAGATAAACAGGCCTAATCTCACACGCACCATCCCGCCCCCCCCCCCCCCCCTTGCACAAATGAACAGGGGGGGGGGTCCCTATCACACGCCCGCATCCATCCACGTCTCGCTTTCATTCTCCCCCTGCTTGCCTCTCATTTGTTTTCTCTTTTTTTTCCAGTCTCTCCCTCTCGCCCTCTCCACTCCCCTCCATTCCTCTCCATTCTTTGTCTCCTCAACATTAATAAACAAGGCAAATACCCGTCACCCGCAAAACAAACCAACATAGAGAAAAGACTGCTGGGTGGTCCTGTATGGGCCTCTGCTTAAGGTTAAATATCTTTTAATCCAACCAGTCTGGAAAACTAAACATTCTCCCAGGCCAAATCCTCTTTCTGCACCTCAACCCCTCCCTCTCTTCCCCTCTCTCTCCTCTCAGTCTACCTCCTTGATTGCCCCTAGCTGTACATTTGGGGCCTGGGAGGTTGCTATTTATGCGCTGGTTAATTTCACTCAATCAACAGTCAATCTAGCTTTTATAAAACCCATTATAAAGGATAAACACAGAATCTTGCCTTGAAAACAGAACAAACAAACACAACTCTCCTAAGGCGACTCCTCCCCTCCAGTCCTGCAGTTCTGGCGAGCTGTTACACAGAGAGATCTGCTTTCTTCAACTTGTTCAGGGAGGAACAATTGAGAGTGCAAGTACATATTCGAAAATCGACTTCCTGGTAGCGACCTGACCAGCGAGTCTCTCCCTATCTTCTGATCAGTGTTTTACCCAGGCACTGTCAGCCTCTATCTTGTAAGATGATATTACTGACATATCAGTCATAGCCCTGTCTCCCTCCTCCCTCAATAGCCCTCATCCTGGAGATAATGTGGTAAATTGCCTCCCTTTGTCTCAGCTTCAAAAAAAGCTGTGTGATAAGGTGCACATTTAATCAGCAGGCTTTATGATTCGGTGTTCACTTTGCATGCATTTGGTAGTCAAAGTGCAGTGAAATGAGAAGCCAGCGGGACTGGCTCCACCTGGGCCTACCTGCCTGCCGTTGTGCCTGTTTGTCTGCGTGGTCGCGGTCAGAGTCAGGCCTGATGACGGGCAGGTAAACGGTGCTTTGATGTAGTTCCTCTGGGTCTGTGAGGATCCTAAGCTGGGAGGATGGAGAGCGAGGCAGGCTGGCTTACCGGCTCACAGCCATCAATACATCAGTGGCTTAGCCGCCAGATTAACAGCCTGTGAGTGGTCAGGGCCACAAAACTGTGCTCTGGACTCAGGTATCTGTTCAATACGTCTGTGGAGCAGACACAGGGGGCGAAGGGGGGAGAGGAAGGGGTCCGTTTCAAGCGTCAGGATGAGCACATAGGGGACCTCTGTTCTGTTGGACTCAGGTATCTGTTCAATACGTCTGTGGAGCAGACACAGGGGGCGAAGGGGGGAGAGGAAGGGGTCCGTTTCAAGCGTCAGGATGAGCACATAGGGGACCTCTGTTCTGTTTGGGTTTGGCAGCATAGGAGAGTCCTGGGACAAATACATTTTGGGCTGCAATGGAAATGTGGACCTAGATGTTTGATTTCGAACTCCCATTACTTTGGAACGTCCCACTTGTGAGTTTAAATGGATATTTGATGGGTTAAATTGCCAGGCAGTAATGTCATGCAGTAGGTATGCGTGTCTTTCTGCAATACTTAACGAGGCCTAGACTATTTCATACCAGATCATTTCATTTCCTAAATGCAACCTTTATGCTTCTTCCCAGTCCCAAGTGTAAAATTTGACATCCATATCTATTAGCCTATTTCTCTCCCTTCCATCCCCATTGTCTGTGCTTCATGGCCGGGGTGAAAGGAACTCCGAGCTGGGGGATCCTTCCGGCCTAATGTCCGCAGTGGTGATTGACCAGTCCGTCGGAATGGCTCATGTTTGGCCTAATTGCTGAGAGCTGGACTCCAGGCTGGGGGACTGGGAGCTGTAAATCTATCACTGTTATGGGGCAATGTTTTCTCCAGATGTAGACGAAAAAGATTTCATCCCTTTGTAATTAAGCGGTGCAGCTCAGGGTGTCATATGGTTTTTATTGGGGCTCTCTGGAAAAAATCATTTCACACCTTGTTTTCTCATCATGCCCTTCATTCTTGTATAAAGGAGGGATATGAGGGAAAAGAGAGAGAATGAAATGTGTTTGAATTGCACTATGGAAATGACCTGGTATTGATTTATGATATGGAGGTGTAGGTAGGGAAGTACTGGAGGGTCATGGCACTCTTAGGCAATCAAAGAAAGTTTCTCAGAAAATGAAGAAAAGATAAAAAAGATTCATTTCGAATCCGGCAAGTTTTTCTCTAATGTCTCACTTTCCTCCTGCATTCTATTTAAAGCTCTTCAGGGGGATACAATGCAGTGAGAGGTGAGAGGTGAGAGAGAGTGAGAGAGAAAGAGAGAGAAAGAGAGAGAGAGAGAGAGAGAGACAGAGAGAGAGAGAGAGAGAGAGAGAGAGAGAGAGAGAGAGAGAGAGAGAGAGAGAGAGAGAGAGAGAGAGAGAGAGAGAGGAGAGTTGGAGCTGAGGACGCTGTGTAACTTCTCAAGGGCACTGCCAGTTTACAGCCTTCACATTCTCCTGTAACAGACTGATACCCGGAATAGAGTAGCACACCGCTGTGTAGAAATGACACTTCTAAGCCCCTCCCCCTCCCACCATCAGCACTCACCCACACCTCACCCCTCTGCCGTTTATGTGGCAAACTTAGGGGTCAGACACTCTGAGGTGGGTGTTTTTTTTTATTTATTTTTTTACTAGTCACAGCTGGTGAAAGCCAGGGAGGTGGGGAGAAGAATCAACGGTCTCACACATTTGTTCTTTCTGAAGCTATTTTCAATCTCCGGGTGATTTATGGAGGAGTGCTGTCCCGTTGGAGGACTCTCTCTCCCCCATCAGAGACGCAGACAGGAGAGGAAGTCTTCTCCACGGCTCTTGAGCGGCCAGGCTTTCTTCCAGATCGCAGCCATCCCTCATCCCCCTTCTCTCCAGACCCACAAACCTCCCTCACAGAACGTCACCGCATTCAATCAACACCAGGCCTAAAATTAGGGCCCGCTGAATGATTCAAACTTAGATCCTTCTTTTCAGATGGCCTGTCTTTTTCACTACGTTGGAATTTCCTTAATTTATACGTGTTAGGTTGGAATAGTCATGTTGCAGTAATTTGAAACAGAAGGAATGTCTAGGCTACTGTGGAGGAAAGATCCCTGGGAGCCATTAGGCTTTTGCCACATAAGATTGTGAGATCTGGGATGCTAATTATTATTCAAATTATGAATATATTAATTTAAGCAGTGAAAAGAGAGTGTGAGCGTCTTACTAATGAATTATATAGTGCAGGCTTTATTAAATATTTGTTGATGTTGCACGGGAGAGACTGTGTATATTAATTCTGCAGAAGTAGGTCCCGATAGGGCCCTTTATATATACACACACACACACAGGCCTTGATTTTGTTCTCTTGTCTTTGTGGTGCACCTCTCCATGTCTCAGAAGCGCTCTTTCCAAACATCATTTCACAGATGAGTTATGGTTGTGTGAAGAGTGCACCGAGGTTGGAGATGATCTCCTCCATACTGCCAGATAATATTCTCCTTCTTTCCGTCAGGCTCCCGTTACAGGCCTCCTGCTCCGCGCTGGAATCGCCTTTGTTCCTGCAGGGCTGGGAACAGGAACCCCTCGCTCTCTCGCTCCACATTAGATGCACTTCCTCTGTATGAATCGAAATATAGTGTCTTTTCGCTCTTCTCAGACAAATCAGACTCTTTTTTTTTCTTCCTTTCTCTCTGTTCTTCCATTTCACGGCACTGCAATTGGCACCTTTGAACTTTTGAGAAGATGAAATGTCAAAATGACTGGAGTTTATGGGATATCAAATAGAATAAAGGCACAGCCAGGATTATTACAGCAAGGAGCCAAATTATTGCAAATCCCTTGGTACATGAAACAACCTCCCAAAAATCGGATAGTTCTCAGGACCCGGTGTTTGTACTCTGATTTCCTGCTGTAGAGTGGGCTTTTACACACCTCATCCCGTTCTCTCCAAATGGGGATTATCATTCAATTTTCCTCAATTTTCAGCCATTCCCTCCCCAATGCTGGGCTCATTTTCAGTTTGCTCTGTCATGGTGGACTGTCTGATAGGACAGGGTGGAACCATTCGGTGATAGTGTAGCAAATAGCAAGTCACCTTTTGATCACTGGCATTCTTTGACTGGCTGGTCATTCTGTGTGTCTGGTGAGGCAGTGTTCCGTTGCACCATTAGCAGCAGAGGCATTGGTGCCTCATGTCCACTGAAGCACCAATTGTGCAATTTACTCACAACATGAGTAAATTGCAGAGTGCGACGAGTGAATGTACATTTGGTAATAATCCATTAACGTTACGGTTTTACTTGCTTTTTACAGTTTACTACCTGTAGTCCATTCACTGTGGATTTCTGCCTTTACATCTGTTGGGCAGCTTAGTGCCTTTCAAGCAGAGTCACAGTCAACATCAGAGTATTCCCAGTATTCAACTTAACTTTTAAATCATTAAACATGATGAAGCCATCTCCGCTAAGTCAGGGGTTTATATACGAAAATCAAACACCATCTGCCATCTCTGATCAGAGCCAACAGCCATCAGCCAGGGGTTACCAAGGCAGAACAGGAAAAGCCATTAACTGCCAATCACTGCATCGATCGACAAGCCAGTCCACCACTACCATCACCACTCCACCCCTCCCAGCCCTACTTACCCTCACACACATACATACATAAGCACTTACAGTGCACACACACAAACACAGACACACCCTTTCATAAGAATTTCACTGTCTGTGTTCCGGTCATGGGAAGTCAAGCTTTTTTCAGTCCAGGGGAAGTAAAGATCCTGCTCTCGGTCTCTCTCCCCATTTTCAGTGTTATCTTTTGAACAATCGGAAGATCGACTCATTATTACCCTCCATCTTAAATGAAGGTTGTCTCCAATTCGTCGTGTTGTCTCGGATGTTTGCGTTGAATGACAGTCAGGCCAGTGAGGATATCAATTCTTCTCGAAGCAACACTGCCATCCTTCCACCTGGAAATCTCCCCCGCGCGAACACACAGACTCTGACTCCCCTTCTCGTGGCCCCCTACATTTTCTGAGTCCGCATCAGATAAAAAGAGAAAACTAATAGAGTCAGCGAAGGACAAAAGGAAAGAAGAAAAAAGGGATTGATTTCCCCACCCCCCCGCCCCCCCACCCCCTTTTTCGTCGTTAGGAGTAAGGGTCATTAGGAGAATATTTACCTACTTCCCAGCTTAATAGAGATGCTGTATATCAGAGTGTGATCAGAGCAGAGGTCAGGGCTGGGGGGAGCAATTAAAGTGTATGGATCCCGCAGCCCTGGGCCAGGCCCACAGTGGACTGCAGACAGGAACTGATAGGTGAGCTAAAAGGCTGCGAGAGGCCCGTACATATTGAACGAGGCCATATTCATTTATTGAGCTTTGCTACCGATGAACTAGAGCCGCGTTAGCCGCACACAATGCACACACAATCGAACGTGAGCGCGCACACAGCTCAGTGCGGTGGCGTCGCGCTCCGAGGTGGAACGGCTGGCCTCGTGTTAGAAATATTCACCTTTACATCTTCAACGTGTCGGACACCTAGCCTGCGTGCTGTGCAGTACTGTACATCATCATACCACCTCTTGGTAATAGTTGATCTATCAGATCTGTTTCTTATTTCACTCCGTCAGAATTTGTCTGGCGGTGGGGCAGGCTGAGATGGGACTCTAGTTTTCCATCTGACCACGACCAGGCAGTACCCCCGTGGCAGGGGGGGGGGGGGGGATGATGGATGTTCCCCCGAGGAGGATGCACTCGCTCTGCGTCTGTGGTGGCGTCATCGACACGTCGGGGGGGGGGGGGGGAGGGGGGGGGGCGGGGGTGACCCGGGCGGGGAGGGAGCGATGGAAGCAGGGATCGAGGGAGGAAAGGAGGGAGGGCAGGGACATGAACCAGACCAGCCATTTTCCTGGTCTCGCTCATAAATATTTGTGCGGCTGATTTATAAACAGCGGAGCGAGAGACGAGATCAAAGTGAACTGTAACGGTTATATAAAACGGGGTATTTTCACAACACCGCCTCACACCACCCTCATACCTTGTTAAAGACAAAAGATATATATCACGCGACCTATTGGCAACGGCTATCGAGTGGCCCGGAGCGGTTTACAGTTTGCTAGTGCCCCTGTTGTGACTCCAGGTCTCCCAGCGCAAACCTCCAGCTTCTCTAGCCCTAGATGGGTTAGCCCTCCTCTTGCCCTCGGCCTGTATAAAGTACACACAGGCTCATGGCCAGTAGGAGGTGTTTTATACGGCCCGCAGTAACGCTATGTGATACAGCATGTGTGTAGGCAGCGTGCCCTACAGGAGAGCGGAGCAGACAGCTGCACTGGCTGCTGCAGGGAAGCCAGACGGTCAGACGACACAAAGGCCAAAGGGGGGGGGGGGGGGGGGGCTTAGGGCTGGCGTGGGACAGCTTCATGTGTCCAAGCTTGGCCGGAGACAAGGACAAAGAGAGCCTCCCTGCCTGGGACTGGAGCAGGCATTCCACACCTCCGGCCACGGTGTACCTCCTGCCCTCCCCCCTTCTTCTCAGGGTGTGTGGGGGTGTGAGGAGGGGAGGCACTGGGCTGCCCCACGGCCCTCTCCCAGATTAATAACAGGCTGGTAAAGGCAGGGAGGGCTGCCAAGACGGCTGTTTGCTGACCTCTTTAGGAGGAGGGGGGGGGGAACAGGAGAGAAAGAAAACCTCAATGGAGATTCCCTCCTTTGTCCCGAAAATAGCTGAATAAACAGAGGATCCATCAACAGGACAGGGCAGGGCAGGGCAGGGTGGGTCCGGGCCAGAATGGCCATGGTGGGTATGGATGTCTGGACAGCTGTCTGTGGGGAGGCTGTTTAACTGTGTCTACAGGCTCCAGGGATCAGACAACACATAGTGACTCCACATGTTTTCACAGCACGCTGTACCTTCTCCTTTACACAACCTGCCAGCATAGTTTCATCCCTACATACATGTGTGTGTCTATTTGTGTGTTTGTGTGTGAGAGATAGCTTGACTGATTGAGAGATAGCCACGGTTTCTCACTGACAAGGCCTTGTTAGGGGTCGGGGGAGTGTGCAAGTGTGTGTTTACTGACAACAGTTTCAACTGGGGTAACCTGTTCTTTTTGTAAAGCCCTCTGCGTAAGGCCATGTTGATATAGGAAACCAGTGCAGGAGAAGCAAGATCATTGGAGTCTGTATGTGAATATTATATTATTGTTCTCTCTTAATGTTGGAGGGCATTTCTGTCTGACCAGGCAAGCAGGTGCTCTCCTCTACTGATGCTGTGTGAGAGAGAGCAGAAGAGTAGACTCCCTGGTGTGTCTGAGCCTGTGTGTGTGTGAGCGTGTGTGTGTGTGTGTGTGTGTGTGGAAAGTTCAAAGTCTTGCTGGAACATCAGAGGCCTGATGCTGAGTGAGGTAGACTCGCCCAGCCCATGGTCTAGGAAGGCTTACTGAATTATTACTGATGGTTTCAGGGTAACTGTCCGACCGCAGGTCTGGGGAATATTAATCATTTATTTGATTGTCCGCATGTGCTGATTAATCAATTTGAGGGAGATCTGCAGGATTAACTACCCTATTATTCCCTTGTAAGAACAGATAAGAGATACGACTTTAAAATATCATGTTCCATTCATCATTTATTTTTAGTCCCCTGCTGATGAGGGTGAAATAAAAACTGAGGTGAGATTAGGCAGAAGAGAACAGCAACAGAGGGAAAGAGCGGAGGGGGGGAGGAGGAGAAAATCGAGGGATAGGGAGCGAAGAGAGAGAGGACTGAGCTTTTAGAGCGAACTGCAGCAGGTGAGAAAGAGACAGAGCGATTTTAACCACTTCTGTAAAGGAGGGAAGTGAGAACGTTTGACAAAAACAAAACAAAAAAAAGGAGTAAAAAAGGAAAAAAGACGCATAGCACTGGACACAAATATACAGTAAGCAGCGAGTCAGAGACAGAGAGAGAAGAGGAGAGGAGAGAAGGAGCAAAAGACAGCGATAGCGTGAGAGAGCGAGCGAGAGAGAACCAGAGAGAGAGAGAAAGAGAGAAGAAAAGGCAGGAACAGGAAACAGAAAGGAGAGTGAAAGCTCTCCCCACCTGGAGTAGGCAGGGCTGTTGCTGTCGCTCTGTGGGTGTGTGTGTGTGGGTGTGTGTGTGTGTGTGTGTCTGCAAGTCTGTCAGGAGGGAAGGGTGGGGGCTGCTGCAGTGGACTCTAACCCTGCTAACTGCTCTTCTGTGGGTAAGTTATGTTATCTTACCATCAAGAATAGCTAGCTAGAGAACATATTGTAATCCAACAATGCCAGCAAAGCCGCCCACACAATATTCACTCTATAAATTCTCGATCCGCCGACTGTTTAATTTGTTGTGTCATGTGGTAATGCCTTTGATTCTAACATACCTCCGTCAGTAAATACATGAGGCACTGAAAGAGCTGTGGTTTCTTTACAAGCATGGTGCCCCTGGCGTTCTGGTGGAGAATGCATGGCACAGACACCGACAGAGTGGGGCGGGAAGGAGAGCAAGTTAGAAAGACACAGACCAGGAGAGAGGGAGGGGGGGAGAGAGGGAGAGGGAGCGAGGGAGGGAGGGAGAGACTGCAAGGAAAATAGAGGTGGGTTGAAAACTGTAGATACTTCTGCTAACTCCTCTGCCCTCCCTCTTCTCTCTGGTTGAATCCACAAGCAGACAGACGGGAAGGTAGATAGGCAGACAGACAGACAGACAGACAGGCAGTGGGATGTGAACCAGTGTAGAAACTAGAAACCTGAGAGGGGAAGGAGGAGCATGCCCTCCCTCCCTCCCTCCCTCCTGACTGAACACTGAACACGGCACCTTCATTATGCACTTTTCAGCAGCTTTCACCGTTAACACTTTCCTCCCCGGCTGGAGATTAGACAGCCGTGCATGCTTGATTTAACGCGTGATTACGGGACAAGAGGTTTATCCAATCAATAAACAGGAAGAGCCAAGCGGGAAGCCTTTGAAGTATAGGAGGGGGACTTAGTGCACCAGTGAGCAGGGCTGCTATCTTGGCCGGGATGCCAGCCTGTCCTATGCCCACGTTCTCCATGCCAACCCTCCTTGTCTCTGCACCCAGCAGCTCAGCGACTGGACTGGAAAACGGCCTCTTTTATCTGGCCATTACTTAACAGGGAGGTCAGTACCAAATCGAATAATAAGGGCACTCCTCCAAAACATTAATAAATTAAAATCACAAGTTGTCCTATAAAAAGGGGGCTTAATGCGATCTTACAACCTACGTCCGCAATTTACATTAAAAGGGATACAAAGCGGAGCTGTGCGGGAGGTGACTGCACCCTGTATTAAATGTCCCCAAATGGGCAGCCAGCTCAACGACCTCCATCATGACACGGGCTAATGCGTGAGTAGTTATTTTAGGCAGCTCCAGTGGCCAGTCAGCCGGCAGAGGTCTTTTGGAAGGCTGTGGAAAGCTTTTCGCCAGCGTGACTAAAGCAATAGGCTGCCTCCAATTAGACCCGGCCTGTGTTTGATTTTAGTGATGACGACCATATCTCAGCTGTAATTATGCTGCGCTGGGAATGATGAGGGTTTAGGTTATTGATCCTGCATTGATCGCCCTGATCAATGAGCACTTTGTTTCATTTTTTTTATGGAAAGTTTTTTTTTTTTTTGTTGTGGCTAATAAGCGGGCCCAGCTGAATGACCCCATAAAGCAGTCTGTGTTGTCAGAGCCCATGTGGATTGGGGAGAGCGTGGGCTACGGATAGGGGATGGAGGGGCCGGGCTTTCAGAGAGCGCCCCTTTTCATCACAAGTGCACATACTCCCTTTGGGTATGGGTTAGAGGCTGGCGCAGGTCTTATGAAGAGCACATTTCAAATTCATGTCTAGCTGGGGGGCAAAAGCAGCAAGGCTGAAGGGCAGATTTGTTCCTCCTTTTCCCCCCATTTCCATCCCTCTCCAGCACGTCACAGAAATGCTCACTTCTGCCTTATGTAAAAACATGAACAATTGTCATCATATTTCGGGTGTTAAGGGTATTTGTGTTACCTAATTCTAAACTAAGCAGTCTCTTGAAAGCAATGTTTGTTGGAGGTTCACATTACTCGTGTGGGTGCATTAAGGCAAGAGGGGCTATGACTCTTGTTATGAAGAGACTATTGAGGCCAAGTAGTTCCAGCCCTTCTCGCTGCTAGCGCGGCCGTGTCGGCAGGTGTACCAGGTGGGTGTTTGGAGTGCGCGGGTAGTAAAAGAACACTCGACATCAGTCCCACTCCACCGACGGGGTACTTCATGAGGTATGCAAATGAGCCCATACATCGTGTGTGTATCCACCTCCGCCCCTCATTAGCATTTTAAGAAGTGGACCACTCAGCGGCATTGTTGCTCCTTCTGTCAGCTCAGCGCTGCTAGTTAAAGAAGGCAGCTTAAGACTGGGTTAAATATTGACTCTGGCTTGGGCCCTTCATCAGTGGCCTTAATTAGTGTGCCTGTATTGCGAGCTAGGGCAACGCTATGGAGAGGGGAAAGGCATGCCCGACTTAACACTCCCCCCCCCCCACTGAGGTTTCAAACACAACTCTCTCAACTAATTCTGTGTGAATTTTATATAATGAAACAAACTGGGAGGTGAAAAACACATACGGCATCACAAGTCTCACCGCCTTATTGCGTAGCCCCAAGCACTGACCAATTATGTGGTAATGAAATATTTACACAGGCAAACGGGGAACACCAGAGGTGAAAGGGAGATAACTGAAGGCGGAGGAGCTCGTGTTCCTTGTCTCTCCTGTGGTTACGTCAGCCTCTGGGATGAACAGGAGGAGATCGGCGAATCACATCCGGGCCTGCGGGGAGGGGGTGACCGAGAACCGCGGCTACGGCCCGGCCCTGCAGCCACGCCGCTGTCCGCACAGGGGCCCTGTTCCCGGGCCAGGCTGGACGGAGAGGTGGTGGGGTGGAGGGCGATGGGTGGAGGGCAGGAAGTCAGTGTGCTGCTGAGTCAGGCTGTGAGGGGTCTAGCCTGACCCGGGGGGTGCGATGACCCATCTGTCGCTTGTCCCCTGCTCACAAAGAGCTCGTCATGGAGCTGCGTCGGGCCAAACGGAGATGTTTGTTGTCAGAGACTAATGGCGTTTTGGTAATGTTCTTTGCTCCGAATTACATTTCCACTCACTGCATTAATCATCGCAAGTGCCGTTTGTCTGTACTCCCAGCCCCTCACCCCAGCCTCTGAGGCAACACTGGCCCTTTTCCCCTCCAGGCCCCGCCCTCCACACATCACACCACACCCTCTAGCCTTCACCCCTGTAACAAGCAGCTGGAGCCTCACCCCCAGCTGGGGCACAAGGCCACAGGCCATACTGCGATTGTCTGTCTGGCAGGTGACAAATGAGAGGCAGTGAGGTCTCTGTCACCTGTGTGGGCGTATTGGTTGACTTTGCTTTCCCCTGCCTCTCTGCCCTACCTCTTTCCCCCCTACCTCCCTCCTCGGCCTCTCTGCCCTGCCTCTTTACCCTCCCTCCCTCCCTTCCACCCCCACCTCCACTCACTGCCTCTCTGCCCTGCCTTTTCTGATCCTTCCCTACCTCAGCACCAAGACCAAATGGTCAGGGCCTGTGTAGCCTAGATCAGACTCAGTCCCTCAATTCATTTCCAGAGTCAGTCATCTCAGTCTCATTTAGTACAGACGTAAGTAACCCTACCCAGGCCTATTCAGCTGGTCAATGCACTGCCATTCAGA
Source organism: Osmerus eperlanus (assembly GCF_963692335.1). Lineage (NCBI taxonomy): Eukaryota > Metazoa > Chordata > Actinopteri > Osmeriformes > Osmeridae > Osmerus > Osmerus eperlanus. The sequence continues at coordinate 15,845,390 of NC_085027.1, read as the reverse complement.
AGCCACAGCGACCCACAGCACGGCGCAATGTGCTGTAATGCATTCCTCAGATTCCCTGTTGATTTGAATGTGAGTCATAGATGCGTTGAAGGGATTTCATTTCATATGTGTCTTAAGGCCCGATCAGCTTAACATTTCAGCCGTAAGTCGAGGTGGCATGACGGTTTGTAATAGAAACATTTGCCACAAGCGTGGAGTATTATCGGGAGACCTCCGCCCAGCTCTCCACCCATCCTCCAGGCTGCTGTTGCAGATAGCTCACCTTGCAGATAGCTGGACTTCCCACAGGCCTAGCCCACATTAAGAAAGGGAGTATAAACACTGATATTAGAATCCCATGGGCGCTGTCAGCTGTGCGTGTGTTGTATGGGAGTGGGGTGGGAGGGAGGGAGGGAAGGACAGAGGGAGGGAGTGGGCAGTGGAGGGAGGGAGAGACAGTGGATTAAAGGCTAGGTCAGGACTGGGGGCTGCTGAGTGCCAGGTGTGGTTTTTCCACAGACCTGCTTGTTCTCTCTCCCTCCTGTGAAAAGCTCCATGTGATCTGGACCTTCCTGGGCCAGAGGGAGCTGGGATGAGCCCCTGTCTGCTGCTAGCAGGCCTGATCTGGGCCCGGCTGCCTCACACACCAACCCTACTGGACGGCTCGTATACCGTCCAGTACTCCGCAGTACAGAGTGGGTTCATTTAATGGACACCCGACGAATCCCTGTCAATGTCACACACGGGCCGAAATGATCGGAACTGCGTCTCAACTCTTTGTGTGTAATGAGAAGCTGAGCAGTCACATTCCTCTCCAGCCCCATCCTAATAATTACCATTGCCACTCTCCAAAATGGAGGGTTTGGTTGTTGACGCCGCTCTGGAAGGGGATGCTGAGAAAGGGAGCGCCAGGTAGGGCAGGTTCAGAGTTGCCATCCCGCGCTTCCAGATGGCACTTAGCCGACGCAGACGTCCCAGGGCGGGGGAAACAGCTGTTCTGCACCCCGGTGGCGCCCTGCTGCTATCGCCCCCTGCAGGCACAGCTTTTACACGGCAGCGTTAGGGGAAAACCCTGGCACCCATAAACCCACCAGGAGGCTAAGCTGTTAATTAGCTGCTCAGAGAGAAGGCCTACGGTTCACTATTAATTTCTGGACTTTTTTCCTTGTTTTTTTCTTTTCGTTCTTTTTAGGGGCTTGACATCACTTCCTGCCCCTTTCAGAGTAATTTGCAGGTTGGCGCATAAGTAGGGGCCCCGCTCATTAAGAAGGGGGAAATGTGTTTGTCTGCGATTAGAAGTGCACATTATGTATGTATAGCCATGCTTATCCAAATATCCTTAATGAGAGAAAGCCAGGACGGTAAGGAAGGGCTCCGGTGGGCATAGGCCAAGGCTTGTTATCACCACGTAGGGCATCGATTTCCCCACCAGCCGCCCTCCATCCCGCCCGCCCACTTAGCCCCCTCCTCTCTCCCCGAGAAGGAGAGTGACTCGCCCGTGAATTATGTGGACGCATTGATCAGCTGATCGAGAGGCATTGTTTCGGGCCCGGGGTGATTATTGAAGGAGGGATTACCCAACTCTTGTCCTGCGCCGGTGTATGTGAGAATGTATTATTCGGCTTCTTGTCACGACACCCTCGGCTCGCCCGACCACCGGCCCCTCCCTCGCCGCTCCTGACACATACAAAGCAACACACGGCGGCTGCATACACAATCAACATGGCCCAAATGACTGCCTGCCTGCATTGATTGCCTTCCCCCTGCAATTATGTTCCTATCCTTTACTTTCCAGCATCTTATGTATTCAAAAGGAATTCAATAATTATTGCTTTATTTAATGTTAACGTGAGGCGAGGAGGTGGGAGTAGAGCCCCTGTAGTGGTATTGTCTTTAGGGCCCTCGGTGACCCCCAACTCCCCCGCCCGCCCTCAACACCCCCCCCCCCCCGCCCTGCCCCCTTCCCCTCCTCGACCTCTACGCAGGAGCCCTTTTAATGGCCCTCTCTGTCTCCTCCCCTCACTCGCTCCCGCTCGCCGTGGCAGAGACAAATATTCAACGTGTCGTTTCTTCGTCTGCAGCATTTGATCACCGCTGCATATTGGCAGGAGCGAGAGAGTCTTTGCGTGCGCTGTGCCCCGAGACGAAGGAGAGCAGCCCGGAGTATGGGGAGAGAGGGATTAGGAAAACAGGGGAAGGGGGGAGGGGGGGGGGGTAGTGAAGGGGGGAGGACAGGAAACAGTAGGTATGCACTACGGGGTGGGTGCACGCAGTCTCCCCCGCCCAGCCACAGCGCAATGTCTAGGCATGTCGCCGCTCGCAGTGGCTAATTCGAAGCAGCCGCTGAACTTGGCACCCGGCGTAGCTTCTGTGGTGGTGGTTGCTGTCGCTGGAGCTGCAGGGAGGGAATCAGAGGCCGCGCTGCGAGCACTCAGACCCCGGCCGCTCGGCCGGGCTTCCACCGCCACCACACGATGTGTTAACCTGCCTGCCTTCCTGCCTCTCTGTCTCCTCACCTGTCTGCTGGCCTTCAAGGGGAATTCCCCCGAGCCGACTCGACAAGATCCCCAGCTACTCCTGTACGTCACACAACACCACCAGATACACACAACACACAGCCCCTCCCCCCCCCCACACACACACGCACACCCAACACAAACACACACACAAACATGTAAACACACACACTCACCAAAACATGTACACACACACAACGCACACACCAACCCGGGGCAAGCTGCGCCAGCACACAGCTCGTTCCGTCTTTCTTCACACACACATGCACTTAGAATGAGATTTGAGACACTCGGCAGTGTTTCATTTTCAATGAACCCAGTGTGTTTTTCAGCCCGACAGGCGCATCCCTTTGTCTCATTTCACAGTGAAATACAATGACCTCATTGGCTGTAATCGCTGCCATGACATCACTGAGAGTGAATAACAAAGGTGCTACTTGACATTCTTCATCATTGCACCTTGTGCCTGGAACAAGCTCGTAATTTTGCCCTTCGGTCAATGGAGAAACATTGACTGCTCCAATGATATCAGAGGATATGATGTCCTCATTCATATTGTAAAGACCATGGATCCGGTATGACAGTTACTAGAGGATGTAAGAGGGCGTTATAGGTCTAGTCGAGTGTGGTGTCCCATGTAGTAACTCTCCTGTCCCCAGTACTGGGCTCTCACACACACACACACACCCGCAAGCACGCACACCGCGTGTTGTGAAAGCGTGTGGCTCACCCTCTAAGTGCTGAGAATCACTGGGATAATTACAAAGCAATACACAGACAGACACTCACTGGCTCATCCACAGAGGGAATTTGGCAGCTCTCTCAGAATTGATAGCCATTTAAGCCCGTGGACAGTCATCTGTTTTAATGCATTAATTTTGTATTAACAGCACTGCCAAATTTAATGGTGGAAATTGGGGTATGATCATAATGGTATGTGTGTCTTCCAACATGTGTCCTCACCGTGTGTGTGTGTGTCTGTGCGTGTCTGTGTGTGTGTGTGCTTATGTGTTTGTGCATGTATTTTACTGCTCCATTGGGTGCAATTCTGTGGAATTACTGGCTTGTGTTGGCACTCTTCCTCTCTCGCAGCCTTCCAGTAATACCCACCTTCGTTTCACGTCGACCACTCTCTCTCAGGCGTCACTTTTTTGTGTCGAGCGTGGATTTTTACCCGGCATTGAAGTGGATGGAAATGCAGATGTATGCAGCACTCTGGTGGGTGTTGTAACTGATACCGGCGTGTATTGCCCACGGAGAGGCCATGGGGCCAGAGTGAAGTGGCCTGAGAGAGGATGGGTCGGCACACATTCCGCCCCTGCCTCTCGTTTACCTGTGCAGGCAGGAAGCCCTGTTCCAGCCCCCGCAGAGTGGAGGCAGGAAGGCCTGGCTCCAGAGGAGGAACGCTCACACACACACACACACGGACACACTTACCACATCACTCCACTCCACGCTCCCACACTCTTATGCATGCTCGGCCGCCGCTCCTGTCTCCTGTATGGCTGCTGGAACTTCCCAGTCAATTAAAGGGAATTGGAAAGAAATTGAAGCCATGCGGCCCCGCGAGGAGAGGGCCCGGAGACTTTATCCCCAGCGCCGCTCGCTCCTCCGCCCTGCTCCCCAGCTCCCCTCCCCTGGGCCTGGGCCTCAGCCGGCTGTCCAGGGGCCCTGGCACAGGGCAAGCTCCTCTGCAGCAGGCAGGCTAGCTCCCTCCCAGCCTTCCCAACATGACTTTTTCATTAAGCCGGCGAATTCCTGCGCTCCAGTTGGAGGTGATTTATCAGCTAGGGGCTTCATTGCAGGATCATAGGAAACAGACACAGGCCTTGTCTGGTGCATTATTGTGTTTCACATCCAAGGAGTGACTGGGTGTGTGTCTGTGTGTGTGCGCGCGCGCGCGCGTGTGTGTCTGTTTGCGTGTGAGTGTGAGCCCTGAGATAATGATCTCTTGCTCGTGGTCTCTCACGTGGATAATTCCGATGGAATTCAGTGTGAGAATCATCGTTTGAAGGTACCTGCGTGTCTGTCTGACTGCGTGCAGACTTTGTTCCCATGAGCCGAATGTTGTCCAGTGTCTTAAGCTCTGTAGTCATAGAGTTCCCTACAGAACACAACTGGTCAAACTGGTAACATGGGCTGGTGTATTTTATGAGGGTCCCGATGTTCCTCTAGTCTCTATGCATCGCTCCTCTAACGAGATCCAGAGGGGAGTTGGTGGGTGGTGGTGCACAGGTGTCTGCGGCCTGTCGGACCAGGGAAGGCAGGTTTAGGCCTAGCTGGGTCTTAAACACAGTCAGCCCAGGCAGGTATTTAGTGATATATGGACTCTTCTGGGCCAGGAAATCTCAGGTTCACTCCTGTATAAATCCTGCCCTTTTTATGGGAAGCTGTAAAACTCCCAGGGTTTTTTTCCCCCCTCTCTACCTCAGGAGACCAGCTTTGAAGTTTAGGTCAGGTGTCGTCAGTTTTATAATTTTTTTCTTCTGTCTGTCTGTCTGTCTTTTTTTTTTTTTGGGGGGGGGGGGGGGGGGGTCAGTGAACTCGCTGTCTTCTTGTAGATTTTTGGAGCCTCGAGTCATGAGTGGTAAGAGCTCATTCATTCCCCGTTTTAAAGCCATCTGCTCTGAGTAGAAACAGTGTGCCATTTCCAGCCCCGTAATCACTGGATGGATCTGCTGAGTAAATATGTCTGTCAGGTTTCACCCTACCTGAGCTCTCATGCAATAATGTGTGCACAGAAGGGGGAAATGTGAGGGGGTGGAGAAGAAGGAAGGAGGGGGGAGGGGGGGGGGGCTCAGCTCACCCAACAGAATATCCAGCAGCACCTATTCAATGACATCATGGATGTCTTCAAACAAGGCAAGGAGAGAGAGAGAGAGAGAGAGAGAGAGAGAGAGAGAGAGAGAGAGAGAGAGAGAGAGAGAGAGAGAGAGAGAGAGAGAGAGAGAGAGAGAGAGAGAGAGAGAGAGAGAGAGAGAGAGAGAGAGAGAGAGAGAGAGAGAGCCTTTTACAATCACCTAATAACTCTATTACACTGAGCTGTGGGGCTTACACAAAAAAAGCTCCCTTCCTGTTCCTGGAAGCGGTGTCCTAATGTACGTTTTAGGTGTAGAGGGAAGAAATATGAAACCAGGGAGAATGGAATACAATTGCCCAGAAAACCCCATAGCAATATTACAATATTACCACCAGAAAATTAAACATTAGGAGAAAAGGACAAGAGCATTTCAGGGAACGTAATATTGTTAGGATGTTTTTTTCTGCTCAAGCTGTCAACACCTGAATTGGATGTAATGCTGTTAAAAATCTAATGTTTCTATTGCTTTTGCATTTCCCAGCCATCTAAACAGGTCGCCTCACTTAAGGGCAGGCCAGTTCAGGATCTCCTTAATGAATCAATTCCTGTTTTCTCCACCTTTGTCTGAGTGTGGTGGTGCTCTGTACAGAGGAACACATCCCTGCTGGGAGACAGATATGCAGGTTGTGTACAGGAGAAACCAGTTGGCACTCTGCACATGACTCCCAGTGTTAGACACAGAGACAGTCTGCCATGGTGGATCATTTCCAGGACCTATTGTAACCTGTTCAATGCTGCATTAGGTCTCTACACATGGCAACAGTGGCAGTTGTCTTGATGACTAATTCATAAATGCATCTAATATTACTGTATATGTCTTCCTGTACAACGCAATTATTATATTGTCTCGCCTGTGTGTCTGGCTTTCAAAAAGCTTTACATGCTGACACATTCAAGCCCTCCATTGTTGAAAAATCTCAATACTGACATATTGTGGGCATGTTTTTTTGAAGTAGACAATTAATGATGGACTGAACATGAATGTATTCAGAAACATTATCTGATTGAGTTCCCATCTGGCAGTAGCTTCCAGCTTCATTCTCTCTCGGACCCCTGCCTTTGACAGGAGATTAGGGAGGGGGGTGGGGGGTGGGGGTGGGGGGGAGAGAGAACTTCTGATGATTGACATTGATTGCAGCCACAGAAATCCACAGCAAGAGTTCTAGAGTTGTGTATATAAACAGCACATGACAGGCAGGACAAGGGTGGTCACACTGGGCCCAGGCCCCATGCATTGTAAACATGCAGCAAGGATCAGTATGATACTTCAGGATAATGGTCAATATCTCTCCAGAGGTCCCCAGCCCCAGCCATATTGTGTTGGCCTTGTGCCATTGATTGGGCCATGCAGGGGGTCATTAGAATAGAGTTGTGTGGTGTGAGGAGAGAGGTTGGTGGTGCTGTGTCACTATGGGGTGTGGGGGCATGTCGAGTCATTATACTCGACACTACACCAACCATTGGTTGGCGTGGGGTTGGAGTGCCACTGGGGTTGAGGAAGTGAGGGGCAGACAGGTCAATAACGGGGCTCGCATCCCGTCCACCGAAGGCTCCCCTGTCATGGAATGTTCTGGGTTGTTTCAGAATGTGGCTTCAACCCCCGCCGCCCCCCCCCCCTTCTCCCGCCCCCCCAAACTCACATTTCTCTCTCAGCGCGCCCTGGCTCTCCTCCGTGCTCGCTGCGATAGAGAGGATTTGACTCAACGTGATCAATATTTAGCATCCCATGCGTGAAACAGGCAGATGTTGGGAGTTTCCTTTTCAGAGACAGGAGGCTTCTGTTGAGTGAAAGGGATCAATGCTCCCCTTCCGTATGTGAGGCTTTGGGCTGGCGGCCTCTGAGGGTTTGGCTGATGTGGGCTTCCCAACCGCCCCCCAGACCCCCTGAGACCTGTCTGGCTCCCACCCCTGTCCTCGCACGCACGCACGCACACACACACGCCGTGGAGGCTGAGTCCAAACAGTACTTGTGGAAGAGGGTTGGGTGTTAAACAACATGGCTGTGATTGGGAATTGATTTGTTCATTTGCCAACTGTGTGAGTGAAAGTGAGTTGGTGGTGCCTGGCGAGCTGTCTTCCGTCAGTTAAACCTCTCTCTCTCTCTCTCTCTCTCTCTCTCTCTCTCTCTGGCTCTCTCTCTCTCCCTCTCTGCCTCCCTCTCTCTCCCTCTCTGCCTCCCTCTCTCCCACAGCACCTCCAGCAGCATGAGAACGCGGTGGAGGGGGACGCCTGCTACTACCACTGCGTGCTGTGCAACTACTCCACCAAGGCCAAGCTCAACCTGATCCAGCACGTGCGCTCCATGAAGCACCAGCGCAGCGAGAGCCTGAGGAAGCTGCAGCGTCTGCAGAAGGGCCTGCCCGAGGAGGAGGAGGAGCTCAGCGCCATCTTCACCATCCGCAAGTGTCCCTCCGCAGACACCGGTAAGGAGAGGTTCTCCGTCCCCGTCGACCGTGTCGCGGCAACGCATGCACATGCGCCCCCACTTTTTTGGTTTGCCTCTGTCTCTTTCTCTCTCTTTCTCTCTCTTTCTCTCTCTTTCTCTCTCTTCCTCTCTCTTTCTCTATCTCTTTCTGTCTCTCTTTCTCTCTCTCATTTTCTCTCTCTCTCTCTCTCTCTCTCTCTCTCTCTCTCTCTCTCTCTCTCTCTCTCTCTCTCTCTCTCTCTCTCTCTCTCTCTCTCTCTCTCTCTCTCTCTCTCTCTATCTCTCTCTCTCTCTCTCTCTCTCTCTCTCTCTCTCTCTCTCTCTCTCTCTCTGCTCACTCACATTCACATTCACAGTGTAGCTGACTAAAGTGGGCCTTCTCTCTCCTGCTCGGATGCAGAACTGCTGCTCGGTTTATGATAATAGAGAACTAATCAAATATGAACAAACCCCAGGCAAGCAGACCACATGGATCAGGACGTGGTGGGTGTTTGCTTTTGCCATTGTTATTAATCCAGGTCAAAAAGCAGGAGTCGTAGTATCACTGTTAGGGGATCAGGGATTGGGCTTTCAGAGCGTGTCGTATCACTCTGAGGACGCATAAACACCTCTCAGAGCCACACGGAATGATTACTTGTTTGTTTTCCATGGTAAAGTAAAGGTAAACCCTTTGTCTGTATCTACATCCTCTTATCAAGTTTGTTCAAATTATTATCCCACATACACATTGTGAAAGTCTGCCTTTGGAGAAACAGGGTTAATAGAAAGAGTCGACCAGTGTTGCCCTTGGATAACGATGACTGCAAGGCAACAGGGCTGTGCTGCTCAGCCATTAAGGACACACGGAGAGACGCCATTAATGCAACTGGGCCCGACAGAAACAACAACAGCAGCAACCATACCGGCTCGCTCCGGCGGCGGGGGCAGCAGCGCAGGCACCAGGCACGAGCGTCGAGACAGACACGAAGGCTGGTCGTTTGTTAGGGGCTGATTAAAAAGACTGTGCTGCGGTCAATTAACACTCAGCCTCAGCACAGATTTGGTTTTCTAATCACTTTAACTTCGTATGCCCTGACAAAGGCGCTCTATTGTACCCACTCCTTCTTGCCCCCCCTCCCCACCGGAGATCCACCACTGCCCTCGCACACACACACCCTCTCTCTGTGTTGTTATGTTGGAGGGGTGGGGGGGGGGGAAGGAAAGAGAAAAGGCTAGCCTCTGAAGACACTTTGTTCCAAGGAGGCAGGGATAATGAAGCCAGCGGCCGGGAAATTGCGCAAAAGGCAGTCACAGATCTGAGGCAAATCATTAGAGAACATATTTAGCCGAGCAATTAAGGACAATTAAGCTTTCTGCTCGCTGCACTCCAAATATGTTAATGACTGTAGTACAGTGGACAAGCGAACATGCAAGGAAAGAGGAAGGCCCACTTAGGTTAAAAGGGTGGGGGGTTGGGGAGTTAGTGTCTCCATGGGGGGGATGAAGGGGTGGGGGGGGGTCTTGTGGTGTGGTTCACAAACAAGTCTGATTTTCTCTGCTTTTTTTGTCCGTGTTCTGTTTATTTATATATTTTCTTCCCTAACCTTTGATGTGCGTTAATGGATGCCCATGTTTGTAAGAGAGAGAGGGAGAGGCTAGCTCTGGGTTAGGTAATGGACTCCTGCAGCTTCCCTATGTGGGCAAGACACGTGCTCACACACGCACGCGCACACACACACACACACAGTGGAGCTCCCCTGTAGAGTCACATCAAGCTAAGGTCTTCCTCTCTTACGTGACCAGATCAAATTATCCACCAGAAAAACAGCCAGCAAACATTACAAGATGGTAGGCTGAACGGTAAACTACATTAACACATCAGGTCTGAGGCCGTTTTAGGGCTAATGTCTATTCTGGAAGTGCATACTTTGATGATGACTCGATTGGCTTGATACCAGGTCTCTTGATGAATTCAATCAACTCATCATTCCCACCTTAAGTACCTGAGGTATTTTTGACCTATGTAGCTGACAATTTCCACAAGAGGGACCTTACATTACATTTACATTTTACATTTTACATTTAGCAGACGCTCTTATCCAGAGCGACTTACAGTAAGTACAGGGACATTCCCCCGAGGCAAGTAGGGTGAAGTGCCTTGCCCAAGGACACAACGTCAGTTGGCATGGCCGGGAATCGAACTGGCAACCTTTGGATTACTATCCCGATTCCCTCACCGCTCAGCCACCTGACTCCCCTTACATTACCCTGTACTGCTTGAACAACATTGATGAAGGACAGTTAGGTCATCGAAAATAGGCTGTGATGTCATAGGTTTTGCGCTCAGAAAATGTTATATTAAGAGACCTACCCTAATCCCTGTGAGTCCCTCCCTGTCCCAGTCCTGGGCTAGTGGCTAGTTTACATGCCAGAGGCATGGTTATCATGCTTGTGAACAGTGTGGGATTGTGGGGGTTTTAGATAGAGAACGGTTCCTCAAATAGCCTGTGACGCAGTGTTTACCAAACGGCGGTGCGCGAGGCCGGCCGCTGAGGCCTTGATTGATTGTGCTTCAGATGCAGGCTCCAGCCTTACAGGCCTGCGGACTCTCTCTCTCTCTCTCCCTCTCTGCCAGGAAAAGACTGGGCGCAGACCAAGAGCCGCTGGAAAGCCTGCCACCACCCCTTTAAACGCCGGGGCAAGTTTTCCCTCTCTTCTCCGCCCTTTCTTTCCCCTCCCCTCATATATGTGCACATATAAATATATGCCAGATATATATATATATATTTTAAAGGTCGGTTAAATGAAATGAAGTGTGTGATAAAGAATGTCGGTCCCTCTCTCGCTCGCCACCTCCACCGAGCATCTTGATCGCATTACGCTGATAATGAACATACCTCTTCATCAGCGAGCATGAACGTTGCAAATTCTTGACCCCCTCCACCCCACTCATTCCTCCTCTTCTCCCAAACTGCCATTTCACTGCCTAATGTCTGGTCCCACTACCAGCGTGGTGGGACCACCCCAGCCCTCCCCCCTCCCAGCCCCCAGCCCTGAGCCCCCTGTGCCCCTCTCGAGCCGAACCATTCCCTCCTCGTGTAATATTTAATTTCCTCCCCGCTAGCTCTTCAGAGGCGCGGGGCTCTTTCTTGTGGTCGAGGCACAGTTGCTAAAGTGGTGGAAGGTTCCCCCCGCTTGTTAAAACAAAGCTGGCCCTGGATTTCTGGGTCAGCTAGGCAGTAATTCCCCTGGCTGCTGCTGTGCTGTGAGCAGGCCTCTGGTGGTATGAGGTGCTGGGCTACCAGCCTGAGCAGGGGCAGCCTCCTCCCTGCCTGCCCACCTGGGCTTCCCCCAGTCTGCTGCCCCCCTTGCCCCCTGACAACCACTGCACCAGGAGCACGACATAGGCAGACTGACAGCATGACTGGGGTTGGACTGAGGAGTCCTGTGTTAACCTAGTTGATGGTCTGTCTTGTCTGTGTAAGAGACAGATAGCAAAAGTTATAGATACATAGCCTCACGCAAATAGGAGAATGCAAGCAACACACGGGCAGAAACTCACTCACACACACACACACATCTGTTATGTTCAGCCTCTGGAGGGTTGAAGATCCTGTGCTGCTCCTGTAGTGGGTGTCCAGGGACGGCCGGGGCAGCAGAGATGTGTCTCACATCTAATTAGACCCAGGCAGGGATAAAAGGCATGCATTGTTTTTAATTCCTGCCCCCACTGAAAATGTGCCGCTTAAGCACGTTAGGGCTCTGTGGCTCTGCCTCCATTTGTCTTCTTTAACCCCTTCTCCAGAGGAGGGGGGGACGGACGGGGGGGACAAAGGAGCTCTCAGAGGGACTTCAGGCCTCACACAACTGCCCTGTGCGCAGGGAGACCACTGAACTCTGCTACTATAGCTCGCACATACCCACACAAACACACACACACGCACGAATGGTACTTAAGTCAACATCTCTCTGGATACATGAGAAAAAGAGAGTGGAAAAGATGAAGAGAAGCGCCACTCAGGTATTTGTGTGTGTGTGTGTGTGTTTGTGTATGTGTGCAGGCATCCATGTGTGTGTTTTGTTGAGGGGTTCGTCTGCTTGAGTGATAGGAGGATGGCATTGGAGCATAAGGATGAGGCTGTTTCTTATGAGTGATGTGCACCCGGGCGTGTGGCTCAATGACACATTGGGGCTTGTCATTTCATAACAAGTTAATGGACTCAAGTTATTTTTTAAGTGCAGAAGAGAGTGAGATCCTGCCTTTAAAAAGGGCAAGTTAAATAGTGTTGCGGGGGGAGGGGCTTTTAACAGCGAAGGGGGCCCTTGTCGAGCCGTTGAGGAGTAGAGGAGAAGAGTTTGAGTCTGCAGTGTGTGTGTGTGTGTGTGTGTGGAGTCTGATCTGGAGAACAAACGGGGCTGACGGTGTGGATTAGCCCCTGCTGTAAATCTGCCTCAGTCACAGATGGCAGGCCCTTGATCGCTGGGCTGTGACGGCTTGGCTCCCATAGCAGGAGGAAATCCCTGTCTGTGAGGCCGGGAGGCTGGCCTTGGGAGGAGGCTGAGAGGCTGGGACGGGGGGGGGGGGGTCTGCCCGAGTAGCAACCCCTTCATTGTCTCCCAACTCTGGGGACAGCCTGGCCTGGGCAGTCAGGGGTGTAGAGTTGGGGGGGGGGGGTCTGGTTAGTGACACTGCAGTTGCCATGTTTCCCCAAGGTAAACACTACAGCCCATGGATTGTGGAGCTCCGGACAGAAAACAGGAAGTTCAGTTCCTAGCTGCCGGCTGGTGTGTTGTGGTTTTGCTGGTGGGCAGGGGGACGCAGGGTGGTTCGAATGGTTAAAATGGAAATGAGGCCAAAGATGCGTGGAATTACTGCATACTACCGGAATCCAATTTGAAACCCCGTGCTTGTTTCGCTAAAAGGGGTGCAATTCCAAGGTCACGCGCTTAATAGCGAGGCCTGTCCCAACAACAGAGGCATCCCTCTTCCCTCCCCGCACGCCTCATACATAATTTTCTGGGCCCTGGAAAAAACTGGCAGAGATATCCATGCATAGAAAAATGCACTAAGAAGGCAAATGGTGGATGGTCGCTCAAATGGGGCCCCAGTCTTCCAACCGTAACTGAGGTTGCTGGACAGGATGTGTCAACTGTCAACAGTTGGGATGTGTGTGTGTGGGGGGGGGGGGGGGGGGGGGGGGGCATCTTCCTCCATTTACTTAAACAGGGCTGGAATAACTCAACAGTACAGTAAATGAAGCACGATCAAGGTCCTAATCCCGCTCTCTGGCCCCCTGCCTGTAGCTGTGCACGCTGCACATTATCTGGGCTTTACCCTGCCTGGCTACCACAGTGCTCTGGCTCCTGGGGGAAGGTGTGTGTGTGTGTGGGGGGGGGGGGGGTTATGGCTTCAGAAGCCAGGGAAAGCAGGGGTGAGCTGGGCCACGCTCCGATGGCCGTCCAGAGGCCGCAGCCCCAGATCTTGCTCCTTCCCGCAGGCCGGGAAAAAGCAGACGGCAGCCATGCCTGGAATGTCCTCCTTCTTTCATGCTTGTTAAAATGCAAAGTAAACCTTCCCCGAAACAGGATATTGTAGCCCCCAACCACAAGGCCTTTTCTCCATGCCATATTATGTCCAATCTGAAATTGGTCAGTAAGTATCTCAGACAGTGCTGTATGCTCTTTTAATAAAGGCTGTTATTGCGCTGGCGATGCTGAGTGGATATCAAAGCAGCCCCTGCCCAGGCCGAGGTGAGGGTTAGGGCGGTGAGGGTGAGCGGGGCCCCCGGGGGCCCAGGGCCCAGCCAGGCTCCCGTCAGACGCCCGCCCTCTAATCCCTGGCCCTACGGCACGGGCAGCAGAGGAAATTGTTTGCTGTCCGCGGAACGTGGCAGGAATTTCATAAATACATTACCTTTCATTTTGAAAATATTAGAAAAGCTCACTGGCCCTTTATTAAAAAAGCTGAAATGACGGCTTTATAGATTTTCCAGTTGTGCATGTTCAGTGCTCATACAGCCCTGCTGTCCAAACTCGAGCACAAGGAAGTATTTTCTTTCCTGCTTCCCCCTGGTTTATAGATGGCCTCCGTATAAATGGCCTCTGGCCTCTGGCTCATCCTCCAATACCAAATGGACCAGAAAGCCACCGTTCTATTCCAGGATCCAGATTGGCCGAGGCCCAGAGTAGGAGGGGGCTGTCCCAAGGGATGCTTCCCCTGGCAGGTGAACAAAGCCCGCGTCTCCGATGGTATGTCAGCCCCAGAGAGCAGCCTCACCGAGCACAGGCCCAGCCTCAGCCCTGAGCCTCCGCTGAGGATGAGGGAGACAGAGAGGGACGTTGAGGCCGGCGATGAATTCGACAATCGACAACAGGTTCAGTCGAAAAGAAAATGCACGCGCTTGGCTCCTTTCTTTGCATCCAAAATCAAGTCGAGTCAGGGCAAACGGAATCCGTACTCGAGTCAGTCCACATCACAGCCTGAACTTTTAACATGGGGAGCTTTTTTTTGCCTAGCATGCTTTTGGTACATGGTGAGCTCAATAAGGGCCTTAGTGTGTTCCCTGTGTGTGCTTTCACTGTCAGGGATGGCACGTGGGTGTAAATGTGAACTGGATTTTATTTGGCACACAGGCACAGCCATAAATGAGCAGACACATAGGTGTCCACACACACAGAATTAGGCGGTGTGTGGGTGAGAGGGGCCCTGCCTGTCATCGAGCCCATTCCCAGGCCTTTATTTCACCCCCTGACGAGGTGCCCGGTGGACAGCAGAGGAGACAGGCAGCGCATTAGAATATTGGTTTCCGTCTCGGCCGTCATTACCAGACACTCTACTTGAAAGCTGATCCAACAGATAGACAGTCCATCAGGAGACAGTCATCTCATTTGTACTTACTAAACGTGTTAATGAGTTCTATTTCGAGGGCCTGCTGGCTTTGCTGTTGGACACCGGAGCAGAGGTAGGGATCAGTGGTTTAGGGTGCTGAGTTGCAGACTCGGGAGGAGCCAAGGGGGGGGGGGGGGGGGGGGGGGGGGGGGGTGGTGTGTTATGAAGTAGCAGTGCCCCCCCCCCCCACCCGTCGTCAGAGAGAGTGACCACAGACTCCAAAGAGGCTGTCAGTCAGTGTCGGCTGTCTCTGTGGTTTGCTGAGAGGTGAACTGAGAATAGATGAGCTGACGGCAGGAGAAGGCTTGTGATGGTTTTGATTAGAGCTGCAGCAGTGACAATGTCAGTGAATGCTAGGAAGAAAAGAGAGAGAGAGAGAGAGAGAGAGAGAGAGATGAGAGAGAGAGAGAGAGAGAGAGAAGAGAGAGAGAGAGAGAGAGAGAGAGAGAGAGAGAGAGAGAGAGAGGTGTCAGTTGCGCATTGAGGCAGGGAGGTGAGTATGATATTTCCGTTTTCGGAAAGTTCTGAAAGACCTTCGATCAAACCAGGCCTAGTGTGTTGTGAGCTTTCCGAACGGGGTGCCTAGAGTTCGGATTGAGGTGAGTGTCTGGAGCAGAAGGCAGTGTCCCTAGAGCTCCAACATGGCTGACTGTTGCTCCTGTAATGAGCAGCACCAGAGCAGCGTGTTGGCAGCCATCTTGTACTATTTACAGGAAGTGCTTAAAGTGTAACAAGGATCCCCAGTGTGAGTCACTGCACCATCCCTGTAATCACAGAACACCAATAACGTCAAGTGTTCCATATGAATCCCATCCAATCAGGCCATCCTAGACCGCGCAAACTCATACAAGTGCTCTCTCTCACACACATGCATACACACACACACACACACACAATTGTGCTGCACATAAACACCCATAAATCCATCACACACATGTGATCGCTATACTGTTTGCTCTAATGTGTCTGGCCCACCAACCGATATGTTAGAGCCATAACTTTAATTCTTTCATAAGCAAATAAGATTTTTCTTCATTGCTAACTTGGCCTCCCCCCAAGCCGCACATTATGATCTTACTGCCAGTATGTTGTGATATATGTGCTATTGATCGCAGTGTATGTGTATGTCAGGTATTCTGGGAACGAGGAACGATAAATTGTTAACCGTGCTTAGATCGCTTCATCTGTTGCTGTGCTTTGGAATTTGGAGACCTGCAGTTCGCTCTCTGGAATCTCAATTGGATCCCAGTCCACAGAAGAGCGTCTGACCTTCTGAGCAGAGGTGGAGGTTCAGCGGGCTCTCTGTGCTGGTGGAGCAGGTCGGAGTGGCTCCTGACAGCACAGCATTACCGTGTGTAGAGCGGGAATAACCTGCAGGCTGAAAGGAGAGACGGTCTGTTTTGGTACCTGCTCTCCGGTAGAAGAGAGCGGAAAGAGAGGCTGTGTGTGTGTGTGTGTGTGTTTGTGTGTGCGTGTGTGTTTGTGTGTGCGTCCCTCCGACCCATCAATTAAAAGCAGCCAGGCAGATGGTAGTGATGAGAGAAGAGCAGGAATAATTCAATAGTGAACCTTGCTAACCTTTACCTGTGGGCCTGCTAGTCTGCCATTGATTCAGGCTGTGCTTGATTATTCACTACACACAGCCTTGAGAGACAGCGAAGCGAGCGAGGGAGAGAGAAACAGAGGGGTATTGATGAGCGGGGTGAAAAATACAGTGGGAAAGATGAGTGGGAGTGAGGTGGTGGAGAGAAACAGCAGGATAGCGTTGGTGGCATGTGACAGTGGATGTAGGGCAGGAGCAGGTGTTTACAGCTCGGTGCTGCGAGTCTCCGTTACCTCCGACAACCGTCACCCCCCCCCCCACACACACACACACACACACACACAAACACACATGCCTGTCTGGATATCAGGCACAGGAACAGGGATTGTCACACCCTTCCCCCAGGCCTCACCTGGCCCGCCCATTCCCTCGCTAACATTGATCGGAGCACACCCTTCCGGGTCAGGAGCTCGTGTCTGCAGGGAGGGGACAGGGATTGTCCCCTCGTAGAAGCGTGTTTGGGGGGAAAGCGTGGGATTGTGGGGCAGCAGACGGCCTGTTGTTCTGTGCCTGCTGCCGCCGATTGGCCGGCGGTGTTTGTTAAGGAGAGGTTGGGGGGTCTGGGTCTACAGCGGGTTGTGCCCATAGCCTGAGCGGAGGAGGAGGCTGGAGTCTGTTTAACCAGATGTGGGGCCCTTTTTCTGCCCAGCGACGATCCGAGACAAGATGGTATTTGTTTTTGACAAACTGGGACATTCCTGCTGTTTGACTGGGTCAGATTTATGGCGTCCCTCCTGGTCCGGGTAGAAGGCCCAGCCCTCACACTGTCTCTTTGTCTGGGCCTCGCAGGCCGCTTTGCCCCTCTTGTCACTGGAGCTTTATTAGCTGCTACTGGACACATTCCCCCCCGCCTGTAGCCTCGCCGAAATGGGCAGAGCCCGGGCACACACCCAGGCCCCAGCCCAGAGATGGATGAGATTTAAAGTGTATCAACTCACAGAAAGATGACTGTTGCATATTCTTTTCGAGCAGCGTTTCAATCTGGCCAGGCTGCCTAGGCTGTGATGTCTCCTCCTCCTCAGTGCAGGGGATGAGCGACTGGCAGATCAAGGCCTGGCTGTCTGTCTCTGGGATCAGGCCGGCTTCACTATGTGTTGTCTCATGCGTCTGGGTGATTGCCCTTCTATGTCTATGTTGACTTTACAGGAGGCAGGAAACACACAGACACACATGCACAAGCACATGCATCCACACTGTGACAGAGCATACACATTACACACGGGTTCTTTAAAAAAGAGCCCGAGACAGTGTTCAGCCGTAGAGACACCATAGAATACATAGTATATCCTTATTTGTGTAGAGGGTATAGTAGAATAAGTCTTTAATATCCCAAAGGGGCAATTAGTTTTGAAGCCGGAATCAAGAAACATACAGTATACTGTACACTTTATCACATGCACTAAAATGAAATTGACTATACAATACGAAACAGAAGTTAAAAACCGAGTAAAGGCAGAGTAATAAAAACTATAGTATAGTTGATATTATCAACAACCAAGTCACATGCTCGTCAAGTCTGGAAGTTCTTGATTGAGTTTAATACTTATTTATTGCTTCTTACTTTAAGTGAGCGTCTTTGCACTCAAGAATAAGACAAAACTACACAGCACATGCTCAGGCAGATCTGTTTTCTAAATTTCCTATTGTCTTTGTTACACACATTGCCTATAAAACGGTTACTGCATATGCAATCATTGCCTGTTGATTTCCAATCCCGGCAGCGGTTTATAAGGCTTTTTTCTGCTTTTTTATTGTTCCGGGATTCTTGGCATGGTTATTTGTTGAGCCCTCGAATTTCTGTAAAGCATATTTTTTCATTTAAAAGTGAATTTAGAAGACACGGAGAAGGACGGGAGAGAGTGGAGGCAAATATGTTGGAAGGCAGCAGAAAAACCAACCCTGACCAATTTGAAGCATTAAGATGAATAATCCACTGTTTAGAAACCAAGCAAAGGTCAATTTTCACGCTACCTGCTCAGTAAGCATACAGGAGAGCCCGCCGTATCGAGTCAATTCAGCCGTGCTGCACAGTGAAGAGGAAGGGACACGCCATTCCGGGGCCACTTTAGAGTTGTGCCGCTACGTTAGACCAAGTGCTGCTATAAAAAGAGTTTCTCCTCACTCAAGCCAGGCCCGATGGGCTCATGCACTTGTTTTTGAAGTTTTAGTGCTCTCCGAGCCAGGATACTTGTGGACCTGGAGAGACAGATTAAAAGTAGTTTACAAACTTGGCCAACAAATAGGGATCCCACAGGTGGGGATTTTTTTTTACATGAAAATAGATATTGGAATGATCTGTTCTCCTATACATGGATGGGGGTTTTAATATCAGACTGGACTGGCTAGCAGCTCCTACCGTAGCCTCTACTGACCATTCTAACTGGACAGGATATATACTGGTGCAGCACCAAAAAGCTATTTGGTACAACATGAAAGACATATGAATTTGACTGATAGCAGAGGTCTCAAGAGGCCAGTGCTGAAGGCCTTCTGAGACCGAGTCTCCACAAGAGAGAGAGAGATGCTCCCCTGTGAGCAACCTAATAGAGGAGGAGAAGGATTAGTCTGCTCTGTCTACTCTCACTGGTCATGTGAATATTAAAACAGGGACTAATGGTGTCTGGGAAGTGGAATTAGCATCCAGGACAGTGTCACTCCTCCCAGCTACCTTAATGAGGCAGGGACAGAGCACGGTGTCAGAGACGACAAGCAGGCCAATGGCTATTAAAAACCACACACACCCATCTAGGAGGGAGCACAGGAGGGAGGGGGGCTGCGGCCCCGTGCTGAGAGCAGCCATTTTGTTCCTGAGATCATTTTGAAAACATCTGTAGACGGTATGGATATTAGTCCCAGACAAACTGGCATGTGAGAAAGAAAGTGATGATGATTGCAAGGGGGTGGCGGGGGGGGGGGGGGGGGGGGAGGAGGGCGTTGGAAATGAGTGTTTCTGTCATGTATATGTTGAATATCCCAGCTACTTGGGAAAGGTTGAGATGGGGCACATATTTGGGGGCAAGACGCTGAATGGCGTTACAGTGGAGGTGACTGAATGCATGCGCAGGTCCCTGTCAATCAGACGAACGGCCCAGTAATCTCCTGCTTGTTTAGTTCCTCAGGTCCTATGTCAGCTGGGACCAGTATGGCAGGGGAGAATTAGGAAAAAATGGGCCCAGTTTTTGTCATGTAAAACCGGGTGAGAAAATCTAATTGGGTGGGGGAGAGAGAACGAGGTGTCCTTTGTTTAAGGGCCTTCCTGCAGTCACTTTGCAGCCTCCATTGTGAGCGGCCCACAATAGCATTAATTTGTGCTCCTGGCCTAGGCTCTTCCTTTCTCTGGCTCTCTGTGCAGTCAGCTCCTGTCTGTTCCACTCTATCTCCACGCTTTACCTCCACGCTCCAACAGCACTGAGGAGGGGGGCCACAGAGACCCCCACCACCACCACCTTCAACACTCCCCTTTCAATCCCATATTACTGGGCCTTTTTATTCCTCCCCATCAAAAAAAAAAAGTAACGTTCTTGTCTGCCTTCTCTGGCCTTGGTTTTCTGCCTCCAGAAAGTGTCTGTACATATCTTCTCGCATGTTATCTGATTTGAAAAACCCAGTCATTTAATGAGAAATGATTGGAATTGATTGCTCAGTATGTTAAGAGTCTTGCCATGAGAACGGGCCAGTACCGGATGAAAGATTGTGTCTTCATCATAAAGGAAATACTTTTTAATTTTCGAATCATCTTTAAATATGTAGGGCAGAGACTTAATAAAGAGATGATGAGAAAGACTGTACATTCAGTACATGACTGTAACAGTTCTGAAAACTGTTACTGATCCTCTAATGGCCATGAAATGTATCATCTGGGCTCTTTGTCAACAAGCAGACTGTTGGAGTGGACTCCTACACTTGTGATTTTTCTCAAGTGAGACAATCCTTCCATGCTTCCTTCATCTGAAGACAGGAGCCATCTTTGAATTAGCACTCAGGCGTCACTACAAAGCTATGCACTCGACGCTTATGAGATCTTCTCAAAGAGGCCAAACACAATCCCCCTCAATGAGAGACGACCTGTTCTTCCCATCGCCGGCTTCTCAGACCATCGTGGGCCCGCTAAATTTAGAGAAACAAAGGAAGGATTTTCAGAAAGTTGCCAATTTGAAGAACACGGAAGATAAGTGAGGTTAGATGTTTCTTCCTGCCTGTGTCAGTGTGTCTATGTAGAGCAGCGAGCAGGCTAACATGTCGTCCTGTGAGTGGCAGCCGCTAGCATGCACTCTAGCACCACCCCCAACCCTGCCCATGTGCAAATTGAATAACGACTAACCTCGTCATATTTAGTGCACTATTAATGGCTCTCTGCCTTGTGAAGGTGTAATCATGCGTGATAAAAACCGGGCCAAAGTTACTAAGCTACGAGCAATCTTGTGTGCATTAAAGTGTCCTTTTTTTGTTGCAAAGGTCATTCATAACTTGGTCGCACCGTTGATGTACAGTGAGAGATATTGATTGATTAATGCATAAAGTGCTCGGAATCCATTTGGCTCTGCGAAGGGGAGTGGAGAGAAGACTTGCACTCTGTCTCTCTCCCCCTCGCTCGCTCTCCCTCTCTATATTTTCACCTCTCCCCCCATTGTTCGAAGGGCATCATTTTTCCTCTGCTAAGTTTAAGGGACAAAAGCCCCTGTTTCTGCCAAGTAATGCATTCAAAGGAACATTGATTCTCATCAGTGTCAGTTGAATTACTCTCAAAGGCTTGACAAGGAGTTGCTCTTACATGAACCTCCTGCCTCTGTCGCCCCTCAAACACCGCAGGAGTGAACCGGCAGTCCAGCTCATCTCTAATAACTCACAAAGACCTTTTTTTCCCCCCACCTCAAAGTATCTTAAATTCGAACTTTTTCATCCACACTTTACTAGACACTTTTCTTTTTTTCCGCCAGATGGGGGTTAGAGCGTGACATCACATTCTCTGTGTCGCCCCTCAGTGTAATCATGGGGTCCTCCTTTCATTTGCACACCAATCATCGCTCATCAAGTGTGGTTCATATTGGTAATCTCATGGAGTGTCTTCGGAGGGTTAAACTCCACCACCGCTGGGTCTCCATTGTCCCTCCATAGATTGATTCAGGGAGGACATGGACATGGTCTCCTCCGAACTCGGCGGGTCCCCCGGCAAATAGCGGGCAGAGCCTTCGAGGGGGCAGGGTCAGGGGCCGGCGCCTTAGCTCTCCGTGACAAGGAAGAGGAGCCTTTCCTCCCCCTGCGGGCCCCTGCTGGGGAGCCCTGTGAAAGGACCCTGAGAGCTGGTCGTTCCCTAAGACACCCGGGCTTCATTAGGGATTCATAACAAGAGTGTGCCATCCCCAGCACCTTTCATCTCCACCGGGGGCTGCTCCATTAGGATCTTTTATCTTTGTGCTGATGTGGCTGCTGCTGGTAATGGGGCTGACGAGAAAGCCCCAAAAAGTAAAGACTCGACACTGACGCTGTCAGCCGTCCTCCAAGACTAACAGATCCATACTCCACGGACCCACAGGTTAATGAACTCGGAATAGCCCCTGTGAGTTAGGCATTCATAGAACTTCATTCCGGAAATACCCAGCATTTGTCATGTTGTTTAGACCTGACAAGAACAAATATGCACAAATATGTCCATTGGACAAATGTACGGGTAAAGAGAGATAGTAAAGGTAGGATTGCGAGGGGTTCCAAGCAGAGAGAGGACCGTTACGGAGGTGGAGGGAGCTGCGTTGGAGTGGTGTGTGTTTCCGTGAACGTGTGGGCTCCATTTTGACGGCTAGTATCTGGCGTGGCGTGCTGCTGTGCTGCTAATGGTTTGTGGCCTCACCACAGAACAGCCAATGCTACAGCAGGAGCACTGGTGTCAGCTGCCATAACAACTCCACAGCCCTCCCCCGCAGGACCCATCCACCCTCCTACACATGCACACGCTACACACACACACACATGCACACACGCACACACACACACACATGCACACACGCACACACACACAACCTGCCCTCCTCCCCATCACCCGTGATGCAGAGCAGCTGATGGTGTTCAAATGATGATGAATTGACACCAATGCGGTATCCATTTCTCTGCACATTCCTATGTTTTTTTTTCTCTCATAGTCATGGAGGTTTTCAATAGACGTGTCTCATTGCAAGATGGCCAATGGCCTAAAAGTGAAGGTATGAAAAAATGTATTGTCGGCTAATGTACCTTTAATATCGCATTACTGCTGTTGTGCAGGCTCCTCTTGAAAAACGTTGCTTTTGGAGAAGAAAACACAATCGCATAATGGTTTGGTAATTCATGCAGGGCAATGTATTTCAAATGTTATACTAATTATGAGAAATACTCTAACTTTCCCCTACATGGCCACGGCGAAGCAAATCTCATTTCCAAGGCAAAGCAGGGAAGGAACACACTGAATAATCATTGTGTTTAATGCTCTAGTCATAATCCCAGGTTTTATGATGGTTTTCTAATGATTTTCTAATGATGTTAAATATTAGTAGAGAGTACAGCCATAATTTGAACGCAGCGGTCGTTTTTTCAACACTCTATCAGCACACCCGATTGCAACTGCGATGAATATTGCGCCAGGAATGAGATTTAAGGGCCATCCCCTTTGGTGTTTTATTTTGCCGTCTCCCCGTCTGCCATAAATCCTCATCGCGGCGCTCTGGAAGCCTCTCCGCCCTCGCCCCGCTCCCCAGGTGGGAATACGATTAGGTGCAGGGGCCATTTCATTCAGTGCCACTGTCCATCCGCCGCAGTCATTCGTAAAAAGAAAGAAGGAAAGAAAAAAAAAAAATGCTGAAGCTGCCCCTATGGAGAAAACACGAGAGTGAGGCTCCTGGGAAATAAAAAAAAGAAGAAAAAAGCAAGAGAAGTAGAGGTAGAGAAGGGCAGAAAACGGAGGAGAAAATGGCAGTCAGGAAAAAAAGGGAGGGAGGGGGGGGGGAGAGAGAAATAAATGTCCCTGAATGGCTATCAAACGAGATACAGAAAGCTCAGTGCCTGATGAGGGACAATGTAGAGCAAAATATGTATTGGAGACAAAGGCTTTGTCTCCTTCCTGGGCCTCTTCAATGAATTACACCCCCCCCCCCATACCCCCTCCCCCCAGCTTTTTAATTAAATGGCCACAGCTCCATCTCTCTATCCGTAGCTCCCCATTACAGAGGCTAGATAAGGGATTGCTATCTGTAGCATGTTAAGAAAGGCTGCTGGGCAGCGAAGCCTCATGAAATTTGTCACAAGATCTCATTTTCCTCATTGCCAGACGTGATGCTTATAATTGATGTGGAGGCAGGAGTAATTTATTGTCCGTCTGCAATTATCATCCTCTTCTTGCGAGGGGATGTGTCTGCAATTTATATGGGGTGGGGGGGGTGGGGGGGGGGCAGTGGTGTATACACGTGTGTGGTTGGAGGGGTAGAGTGGGGAGAGCAGCAGTATGCTTGCAGGTGTGTGAGGTGTAATGGGAGGAGCAGTGAAGTTTGAGGTTGCGGAACACACACATTCATGCAAGTGGCAGGTTTGACTGCGTGTGTGTTCATTTGCTTATATCCCGACCACCATGATCACCTCGGGATGTAAATTGATGGCTGGTGCCGTATCATGAGCTGGATGGGGCGTCTAACACGGCCGCGTGGAACCGGGGCTGACGGGGCTGTCACCACGCCAGCTGGACTTTCACACACAGCCGGGGGCGGGGAGGGCCAGCAGGGCCGTGGGTCGGGGGGGGGTCGGAGGGGTCGGGGGGTGGGGGGAGAGGGGGGGGGGGGGTGGGGGGGTTGGGGGGGCTGGTCCAGCCAGCTTTGTCCACCTCCGTCTCCCAGTCCCCACATTTATTTGCCTCCTGATTTCCTCAGACCTGTATCTCTCTCTCTTTCTCTCTCTCTCTCTTTCTCTCTCTCTTTCTCTCTCTCTCTCTCTCTCTCTCTCTCTCTCTCTCTCTCTCTCTCTCTCTCTCTCGCTCCTTCCTGATAATGATGATCATGGGAGGAGGATTGTTCAGAATGTAGTCATTTGAATACTGAAGAGGATCAGAGACTAACGCTCCATCAAGGGAAACGCAATCAAGCATTTATTATTATATTTTTAATCAAATTGTGAATTTATTTACCTCATTACCTTTTCCTGGCAGATTCAGACAAATATGCGGACACACTCTGTACCCACAGGAAGATTTGTCATCACAATCTGGAATAACATAAGACATCAATCATGGGCTTTTGGAAGCCTTTACTTGTTTAATGCACGCCTGAGCTGTGTTCTGATTTTAAACCACCTCCCGAGTTCATTAATTTCCCTCTCCTGGTCATAACATTAAACATTAAATAAATAAATCTTCAGATTGCCAATGCTGGCTGGCGAGGCGCTGCATTAAAAACATGCAGTCATTAACACAGAAATATCATTAGTGATATGGAGGCAGCACTTGAGTTAAAAAATGAGGCAGCTCCCCGCCCTGTGTGCTCAATGTGGGTCACATGTGCTGGCTTGGCTGAGGACAACGTGTTACAGAGTGTTAGAGTAGGGGTTGTCCTCTCATTAGTGACGCCGCAGTGGCCGGTGGACCCCTGGTGGGTGTGTTTCTGTCTGACCGTCTTCCTTCCTGCCTGTCTGTCTGCCTACCTGTCTGTCGGTCTGTCTGTCTGCGTGGCAGCAAAGACGAGTACCACATCAAGCTAGCCAGAGGCTCACCTCCAGAATGAATGGAGTCAGTAGGGTGCTTTGAGATTGTTTTCTTCAGCCCAGTGGATACCGCTGATTTCAGAGATATTGTCTGAGCCCCATGAGGTTCGGAAGTGTCTCTCTCACACGCACACAAACACGCAAGTCATATGATGATTTTTTATTGTCAGCTAAGCTACGATTAGAAGAATGCTGTCTTTTCCCACTTTTGATGTGCAGTACTCAGGTAGAATGAGTGTATACAGGTTTATCAGCAACCATCATGTCCTGTAGCTCAACTGTGAGTGTGTTTGGGGTGTTTGGAGGAAGGAGGGGGGGGGGGAGAGAGAGGTGGGGGGCTGTCACACCAACATCCTCTGTCGCCGTAGCCAACTCTGAGCATGCTCATTGAGTAACAGAACCGGTTTGTCTACCTGCCCTGTTGTGTGCTGTTTCCAAATTAGACTTTCAAATCAAGGAGCCAGTGGGAGACAGAGACACTAGTTTTCTCTCCCCCTTTAATAATCAGCCCTGTTTACTCTTCGGGGAGTCATCTTTATACTTCTCTTAAATGCGCCCTCTAAGCGGGGAGAGTGTCTTTAATAAAGCACGCAGGCAGGCAGCGCGCCATCCCAGCAATATCTGGGATGTGAATCACGCAAGGGAGATTTGAGAGATTGGAAGCAGTGGAGGAACACCAGGGAGGAGGAGGCGGAGGAGGAGGAGGAGGGGGGAGGAGGAGGAGGAGAAGGAGGAGGAGGAGCAGAGGGGAGGAGGAGCAGGGGGGAGGAGGTGGAAGGGACCGCTGCACCCTTCATGCTATTATCTTTATGGCATAGCAAAACATGCTTCAGGCAATCAGCATGAAATTGTTAATTGCTCAGCCCACTTGTGTGTTGCTCTGGGGACAGGGACTGAGGGAGCCTTCAGCAGAACCTGGATCCAGTCAGCGGTGAGGCGCCCAACTAACTGCCTGCACGGCTGGCATGGGAGACCAGCAAGAACTCTGTCAAACAAACAGCAGCCCTCATCTTTGACCTTCACAGAATTCATATAGCAATCACCACAGGCAAAACATTGTATCTGAACCATCTAGAGATATGTTTTCGAGGAATCGTTTCGTCTGAACTTGTAACGGTAGTTATGTGTGCTAGTTTGTGTAATTGCCACGGATGTGAATTCTACTTACATTGCCACAAGGTTGTTTGAAAAGAAAGTGAAGATGAGGTTTGAGGCAGTAATGTGTAGCAGTTGGAGGTGAACCCAGGCTCTGAACACAATCTGGTTCAAAGGTTTCACGCAGAAAGCCCTAAAACATTATAACCTACAGTATCAGCCTGGAAAGCTAAAAGGCAAATTATCACTACTTAGGGCAACAAAACTTTCCTCCAGTTTTGCCTGAGAACAACATTCCTAGTTTGTGCGTGTGCATATATATTGTATGAACATTAGTATGTGTGTGTGCGTGTGTACTATATGTGTCGGTGGCTGCAGGCATTGTAGGCATGTGTACTGTTTATGGGCGGAGGTCAGGGGATTGTTGCTTTTCAGGGTGGTGAGTTTTGGTCAGGCAGTCATGGCTGTGATGGAAGAGTACACCAGATAGGAGTCACACAGGAGTGAGTGAGCTTGGGCAGGATCAGAACAAAGACAGACCTTAGTTTTTTTTTGTTCGTTTTTTTAACAAGGGGAGTGGGAGTGGGGGCTAGTGCCCTCCACCCTGAGCAGGGGGGCATCACAGGCAGCAGTCGAGGCCCTTTGAGTGATGCCTAGCACCCTCCCACCCCCCCCCCAACCCCTCCCATGCAGCTCCCTGACCCACTTAGGAGTGGCTCCAGGTGGCTCGGAGGAGGGAAATGTAAGAAGCCCCCCCAAGCCCGCCCCACACACCCCAGTTACATATTCAGAACACACAGTGCCCCTCCTCCTGACTGCCGGTCGCCGTTGTTCCTCCTTTCGAGGAGGAGAGGAGACGCGGCTAGGTTTACACGCCGCGGCGCGCTAATGCGACGCGGCGCGCTAATGCGACCCGTCACGCGCGCTGATCGTCTTAGACGTGGAGGGGGGATGAGCGCTCGCAAGGTGTTGTCTTCGAATGGGATTGCCGCGAGTGAGACGTCCTCGTTGGGCGATATCTCCCCCCCACCACCGCCCCCCACCTCCACACCCCCCCCCCCCCCTCAGAGCAGCCACTTCCGTACGGAATGATCTGTTATTAAGCAAATGAAGTGCTGCGGGCCCAACGTTAAATCCCACCACTTTGTCATGGTGTGCTTTCAGTTATCACGCCCCGCTCCCTCTTTCATCACTCATGTTCCTATCCGACTCTCCCTCGCTTCGTCACTCCGCGCCGGGACGCGCCCGCCGTTGTATTTAAAGTCAGCGGCGTCCCCTTTGGAACGCCCGTGACAGAGAGAGGATTCAAAGTGCTAATCAATGAGTCTTAAAAAGCTGCATTGATCTCAATTAAAAAAGGAAGTTTGAAGCGAATCAGGCGGTTTCACCCATGCAGAGTAGACTTACAGTTAAAGGAGAGAGGGGCTGAGTGCAGCTGGCTGTGATCTGTGAGGAGGACCCGGGGACAGCTGTCAGGGATGTGCCACTTGCTGCGGTGCGTGTGTGTGCGCGGGCGCGAGCGCGTGTGGCAGATAATCCCGCTGAACTTCATCTCCCGTCTCCAGGAGGGTGGAGGGGCTCTGCAGGATCTCCTGGAGTGCTTCTCCCTCCTCAGACGTCGACGTTGCTCACCCACCGAAATCTCCTGCTGCTTCTCCGCCTCCTCCTCCTTCTCTCTCCTCCTCCAACTCGTCTACCTTGTCCTCCTCGCCCCCTTTTTTCTCCTCTTCAACCTCCTGCTTCTCCCCTTCCTCTTCCCTCTCCTCCTCCGTCTCATCCTCCTCTTCCTCCTGATTTTTCTGGAGGAGCATCAGAGTTGGCTCCTCCACCCCGGTGAAGCGAACCCCTGGCAGACGACAGCCCCGCCTCCCTTGCCTCAGAACAGACGATTGAAACACGTGCCTCGACTTGAGCAGGAATTAGCAAACCTTTTTAACGAAGTCTGCTTTGACACAGGCCTTTTGTCTTGGCCGTCCACAGGCTGGAGGAAGATGAGGGGGAGAGAGCAGGAGAGCGTGGGGGAATGGCAGCTGCTGGGCAGGAATTGATTGCATTAATTGATATGCCAATATGTAAGCTTGTTACATCCACCATTGCTTAGGATGATGGCTAACAAGCCCTGATGATCAATGGAACCAATAAAGGCTTCATCCATTAATGAGCAATGTGGTAATTAATGTTATCCCTAAACCAATTAGTCCGGGCAGTGTATCTACTGGTAAGCACAGTGAGTGGTCCCCGCCACTTTATGTATTCCCCTATACCTCCACTCCCCTTCTCACCCTGCTGTGGGCTTTGATGAGGGCTGTAAGATTGCCCTGTGGCCTTCTCTGTGGACAGTTATAGGACGTTCAGCACGGCGAGGCTGGAGTTTGAAAGTCACCTCAAGTGTGAAAAGGCAACGTGTTCAGAAGAGCGTCATAATTCACTACATTTAGTCATTTCGTCATTTTACATTTACATTACTAGTTACGTTTAGTGAGCTTTTGATTCGTTTGTGTTGTCGTCTGACCCACACTGACAGCACGACTGCATCCCAAGTATCCCGATGCATGTTTTTCCTGTACTGCGGAAACAGTCCTGTTTGCCATGCTGTTTCCTGTACCAGTCCCTAACCCGCATCCTGTTAGAGGGTTGTGTCGTTGAACAGCTGTGGATGGGGATGACCTTTTGGGCAGACAGGGCCGGGGCAGGGCCATGCCCACTGTGTACACAGTCTTACCTGGCTGAAAGGGAGTGTTACACAGGGTCAGAGCCCTCTTCTGTTCAGACGGCGTGTGTGTGTCTGTTTGCCGAGAGGGCTGCTGGCCAATCACACAGCTGGAGAGGAGGGAGAGAGAGGCCGAGCGAGCACAGCGACAAACCCAAGTACTCAATAAAAGGGCCACTGATAGACATGCAGTCTGTACAGGAAATACAACACGCTTCAATACTATTGTTTTCACGTTGAAGAGCAAGACTAGTCCTGCCTGGAATCCATTACCTCACTTATCACACAACGCAGTTTCAACAGACTTTTATTATTTTTTGCCCCCGCCTGTGTCTCACTCCACATTTTGGAGCGAAATGAAGACTTATTTCCTCATCCGAGAGCCAGGTTATTACTAGCAGAGCAGATATTGAAGATATGGTGACACCTGGTAAATCTAATTGAGGAGCCTGAATTTGGAGAAGCAAAGAGAGAAAGGATACCGAAACTAGAGAGGGTACAATTTCTGGGGAAATTGTAGGGTGTGCTTGCTTGCGTCGGTTAGACAGGGGTCCGTTTTTGAATGACATTTTTACAACTGATTTCTGTATATTTTATATGAAAATGCATAGTTATTATTTATAAAGATTAAATAGATTTAAAAGAATTTTTTTTTGCTGCTCATTTACAACTGAAAATACGAGTGAAGTGTAGAATGAAATAGATGTCTTCTCATTTCCCCTGCAAGAGGCAGCCTCATTGTTGAATCAAAACGAATACATTTGGCAGACCGGTGTAAAAATTGACCTAATCTCTATGATTTAAACGTCATTTTAAGTTTTTCCCTTCTCGTGATATTTTCAGGCATGTAGCCTACTCATTGCATTCATTCATTAATAAAGAACCCCCTTTGAAGATTATTCTACGACGTTACCCGGCAGTAGAAGATGGAATCGTGATTCAAACAGTACCATCTGCTAACTGAAAATATGCCCCCCAAAACGTAAATAAGCTTGACATTTATTTAGTGGAAAATCGCTCATTCATATAAAGCTCACTGGTAGCGACCATTGTCAGTAACAACGCAAAATGCGATATAGCCCTGTGTGGAGAAGCTGCCCCGGTAAATTGTACTACTACGGTACAGTACTAGTAGACTACTGCTGTGTTCGTCTTGGTAGCGATTGCGTTGGTTGAATTGGATTTAACGTTCCGTTGTATGGTTTAGGCTGAAATTAATTATTTTCATGAACAGATTGACAACGTTTAGGCTGTGGCAATGAAGTTCAGGTTAGTAGTTAGATAGACTTTTGATTTAAGTAAGGAGAGTGCCGAACATGTTCTGTCGCCGTTTGACTTCCTAAACAGCTGTGTACTGTAGATGTTTTTGTAGTGTGTCTCGCGTAAGCTACAGCGTTGCAGTTAGCTACACTGGTTTGAAACCACAGGTAATGGTAATTTCACCAACAAATCGTTTACTAATGTCAGAATAAATCCTACAACGAAAATGTATTTGTGAGGAATGTTTATTTTAACGATTGAAAACAGATGCATCATAGACCACTGTAGTAGCTATGTGTTGCCCGGGCAACAGAGGCTAATGTCATGCTAATGCTTCAGTGAAATAGTAGACTACCGTTTCCGAAAGTAGATGTGGGCCTACTTCCTTAATAATATCAGCTAATATTGTACATTACATTTCACAATTGTGTTTCACATCACAAAGTAAAATGAGTAAATAGTTATCACCCTGGCCTCTTTGCTTGTGGCGTTTCTGCAGCTGCCTTGCAGTAAAGCTATAGTTAGCCTAGCTATCCCCCAAGTTAACAGATGCGAAACAATGTTCTGCTACAGGTAGTCACGCGTGTTTTCGTGACGTTAGTGACGTCAGTAACGTCAGTGACTGTGGCTAGCAAATTAGCCACCGTTAGCTTCACTTTTCGCCACAAAAACTTAACTTCAGCCTAAACCATGCAACGGAACGTAAATAAAAATACAAGCAACTCAATCGCTACCAAGACGAAACTTTTGACACCTAGGTTGTCTATGTAGGCCAAATATTGACAAAGATTTAGGGGGGCAAGAATAAATAATAATAATAAATATATATGTGAGAGAACAAAGGTTGTGCTCTCGCCGAAGGCTTGAGCACACCCAATAATAACAGTAGTCTGTGGCCAGCACTCCCCCTTCTGCCCCCTGCCTAAGCAGCTGGGTAAATATGTGTTTTGACACTGAGAGCCCTAACATGGTGACTGGGCTGTGTGTAATTGTTTTTCATGAATTATAGAGGCAGGTCTTAAATATGCATTTGTTTGCTGTCGCGAGGCCCAACAGGAATTGCATGATACACTTAGATGTGTGATTTCTTGCATGTTGAATGTAATGGCAGGGGACAGTAAATCATCACGCCATACTGTCCTTGCTCTCTCCTGAAACCTGATATGAACAGGTGAAACAGAAACTGTGGTGGGGGAATTCTGTCAGGTAGTTGCTCAAACTCGTCCTGGTTTAAAACAAAGACTTCACACAGACAAACCAGATCCACAGACCTATGTGGGAACTGATGAGTTATTAGTTTGGACAATATCTTTACACCCTAATCTAGTATATGTAGTGAATGTTATGGGAGAGGAGAAAGGCTCATCTGTCTCCTTGCCTGTACCACACAGCCTTAATCGGTGCTTACAGCAGGGCAGGCTAAATAAACAGTAAGTAAGTTGTCTTGGGTGGAAGAACGTCAATGCCTGCAACTTGCTCAAGCCTTTGCTCTGAATGGTTCTGTATTGACCCCTCCGGACCCCCCGAGAATTCCCTAATTGAAAATTAATATTGAATCAATGCCGCGGGCCATTTGCATATTGATTATAAACATCTAGGAAGGCACCAAGTATGTGTGGGATCAATAGGCCCCTTCTGCAGCAGGCTGGGCGCACTACATCACATGGCAGCTGCCTGCTCCGGAGGTTAATGACTGCTGCTTGTTAAGGAGCTCCTGTCAGGTGGAATCCAGCCGCAGGGGTCTCCCTGCCACAGTCAGAGCTGGCAGCCGGCGCGGGGAGCGGGGCTGGAGGTGGAGAGAGGGAGGGAGGGCTAGGTCCGTTCTAGTGTTTTAGGCGAGACAGAGTTGGAGCCTCCTCTTAGCTCTCAGGCTTGGCTGGACTGAGGCTGCGTGTATCGTGGCAGAGTGTGACTGTGTGGAACAATAGTGCAGTATCGGTGTAAACTGGTGTAATTGCTATCTGGTGAACATTTAGCAAGAGGTGTTTCGCAAACAGTGTCTGAGAAACAGAGGGCATTGTTGGGATTCTTCTTTATAATTGCTTTCACTGCCAAGGTTTCCCAATGCAAAGAAAATAGTTTCCTTCTTTGGACATGTTTGTGATGAAAAGAAAATATTGTCATTCTCAACATTACTCGGATACATTAGCTTTTCTTTTGAATGTTGGTTTTGGAGCCGTTAACTTGTTTTTAAGCAGTTTACTATTGTGTTCTGTTATTGTTTGCGAGGTTAATCAAAGAAAAATAACAGTGTGTATTCATTGTGCCCTACCATTGAACCCTGAGCATTCCAAACGCCGTGAAGAGCAGAGCCTCGTTTGTGTGTGACGTGCGTGAAAAGAAGGAGAGAGAGAGAAAACAAAATGAGAAAGGGAGAAACTGTGGGATCAGAGATAACCTGGACATTCTCCATGTCCTGAAGAGAGGGAAAACAATATTAGGTAGATCAAACAGGCCGCTTTTAATTTGAACTGTAACTTTCACAGCATTACCAGACAAAGGAGAAGCCGAATCCTTCACTTTAAGGCTCAGATTAAGATTCAACACATGCATTCCTCTCCCAAACTCCCCGTAATGGTTTCCATATGTTGGAAAGAGAGAGACGTGAGAGGTGAAGAAGAGAGAGAGAGAGACTGAGAGAGAAAGAGAGAGAGAGAGAGAGAGAGAGAGAGAGAGAGAGAGAGAGAGAGAGAGAGAGAGAGAGAGAGAGAGAGAGAGAGAGAGAGAGAGAGAAAGAGAGAAGGGAGAGGTGAATGCAGAGCGAGAGAAAGAGACCGACAGACAGTCAGACAGAAAGAGTGACCCCTTGGCACAACTTTCACTGCTGTTCTGTCAGGACACCCTCCACAAGACCACATCCTCCTCAAACCTGATTGGGTAGTTCGGTGGGGGGGGTGTTTTTTTTGCGCGCTAACAAGGTAGTGTACAGCTGGCTGAGAGTGTAAACCCACAGGAGACAGACAGACAGGCAGACAGGAGACTTGGGCTTGCAACACATTGAAAAGCAGCCAGATCCTCCAGTCTATGAAGACAGGGCCATGAATTAATGTCACTGTGGAGTCTATCGTCCTCCCTCCTCCAGCGCCCTCTCCACCCCCTGCACTGGGAGCTGGTCTGGGAGCCAGGAGCAGAGCGGCTGGCCCAGGGAACCAGGCTGCATCTGATTGCTTCATTACTGGCCCTTTCATTGACTTGGCTGCACTGAACTGATGAACTGAGGCAGTGGACAAGAGCACATAATTGGGAGAAATGAATTCTTATCACAGCCTCCTCGGGAGGCTGCTGGTCCTGGCTGGAGCCATGAGAGGCTGGCCTGGATGGATGGAGATAGGGAGGGGAGGGGGAGGGGGTGGGGGCAGCCAGCCAGCCTTCAGGCCCAGGCCAAAGCCAGGGCCTGCATTTGAACTCATGGCTGTAGAAGTGTGTTGGATCAGGGAGGAAAGCAGAGCGCACCACATTCCCAGAGAGTGAGTGGTTGTGGGCAGCTTGCTGCTCGGTTGCAGTGATCAGTGTTTCATTTCTGCCGGTAACCGGACGGACGCTGGAGAGAGGCGTTTTCACTGGTTTATTAAGCTGCTCTCACTTGAAAGACGCCTGCTAGTTACAGCTCTGCCCTGCTCATCAGCTATCGCCGCACCCGCCCAAACACTGCCCTCTGGGATGAATAATTAAAGGGGTACCTGCTCTGACTTTCACCCTCGTCTCATCTGGACCTCCCGCTAATTAGAGTGAAGGGGACAATATCAGCAACAACAACAACAACAACAATAGTAAACAGTGAGGGCTATGCATGCAAAGGCTTTGGGGCACCCAAATGTGGGGCGGTGTACCACAGAACCAATTTATCCCGGGCCCAGGTCTCAGAGGGGCGGGGGGGGGGGGGGGGGGTAGGGTAGTTAATCCCTGCCCAGGGACTCCACAGCACTGACCCACACACTCATTTCCATGCTCATGTGCACAGTCAGCAGAAAAAGAGCGAGGGAGCAAAAGGAGTAGGAGGAGGAGGAAGAAGGAGAGGGGGAAGAAAAAAAACACGCTGGCTAACCTTTCATTTCA
Source organism: Osmerus eperlanus (assembly GCF_963692335.1). Taxonomy (NCBI): domain Eukaryota; kingdom Metazoa; phylum Chordata; class Actinopteri; order Osmeriformes; family Osmeridae; genus Osmerus; species Osmerus eperlanus. Next base: position 15,811,306 of record NC_085027.1, on the reverse strand, counting down.
CAAATGCTGCTGATGTGATCCTGAGACCATTAGGCTAACAGTTTCCTCTGAAAGTTAGAAAGTAATATTAAATTATGTGGCAGCGCATCCCTCATAATGTTCCCCACGCTGCATAAATTAATAAGCCCATTTAGTGGAGCCGGCTGATGGGGCGAGCGGGCACTGTCTCTGCCACTCCGCTCTCCTCCCTCATCCTCCCCACCCCCACCCCTCCAACACTCTGCTCATACCTGTTCGCTCGGCACAAAATGGATGCCGCAAAGCCATTTAATTGGCCTCCATTTCAGCATCCAAGGGCGTTCGGAATGGCTCTTTAATAAAGTCTCCTCTCCCCGTAGAGCACTTCTCGACGGTGGCTGGGCAGAGTGTGTACGTTAGCCTAGCGTATGGATTAAACCCGGGGCTCCACTGAGTTCTCGGGGCTGGTTTGAGGGAGGACGGGACGGGGCCCGGTGATGGACAGGGGCTGTGTCGGGAGGTGAGAGTCTCTAACTAGGAGGAGTAAATACTACATGAGCAGGGTCAGAGGTAGTTTTGCTGTTGGTTATTGTAGTGCAGCTGTTTCACGTTCTGGATGTGATCACTCACTGCTCCTTCCTCTCCCCGCCACCCCCCTACTTTACCCCCACCCCTCCTCTCCCCCATTCCCTCCTCTGGCTGAGCCAAATATAACTCACAGAGAAGCCGTGTGTGACTGTAATCACTTGAATCCCCTTCCTCAGGAGAGGGGACCAGCTCACACCACCAGGAGCTCTCACACCAGTCTCCCTGGATCATGACGCGTTCAGAAGCTGGCTAGGACACTCAATACCTCATGGCAATGCAGAGTGTGTGTGTGTGCGTGCGTGCGTGTGTGCAGGCGTGTGTCACAGTCACCTCGATCCTGTGTTCTCAGGTGATGGGAAGAGTCCAACTAAGACCTAGCTATATATAGTTACAACACGGCTGTAAATGTGTGGAGGTTTGAGGTGTAGGCTAAGAATGAAGTCGCTCCTGCTGTCTGAATGCAGTTCAAAGCCAAACGTTGAGTGAAGGGAAAATTGAAAATAAATGAAGTGTGTTCACTTGACACATGTGACCCAGGCTGGTGGAGCTGAATACAGTTGAACCGGCAGTGGAACCACAGTCAGTTTACATTACCACCACTTCCTGAGGAAAAACAGAGCTGGAGGGACCGAGAGAGAGAGAGAGAGAGAGAGAGAGAGAGAGAGAGAGAGAGAGAGAGAGAGAGAGAGAGAGAGAGAGAGAGAGAGAGAGAGAGAGAGAGAGGGAGAAGGGTCGTGCCAGAGGGCGAGGGAATTGTTCAGGCCAAATTCTGCCTACTGTGACAAAATTATATTTTCAAGGAATCTTTGAGTTTCTTCTCCTCAGATGAGTTTGGGTCCATACAGCAAATTAGTAAACTGATTAGGCCCAGATTAGTACAGGCTGATAAGAGATTGGATGGATATACTGTTGAGATTAAGAGGATAACTAGATCGAGTGACAGATGAATTTGTGCATCGCATCCTTTTCCCTGGCTCCAAGTCCCCTTTGTAATTAAGGCTGTAAGGTGTGTGCATAATCAAATAAATAAATAAATAAATAATGATGCCAGAATTATGTGATAATGAATTAATGCATTACAAGAAGTGAGTAAAGAAGACAGCAGCTAATTGCATCAGATGAGTCTTTTTTCATTAGCTTTTTGAGAGGAAATCTCATTATATGCATCACAAACTATAATGCCAGATGAAATCCAGCTTAAGAAATATGTAAATCAGTACACATCTTCGAGTGAAGAAAATCCCACAGGGAAAACAAAACAACTTCTGAATCGCAAGATGTCATTCTCACACCGGCTGTGTGATCTCGGAGCTCTCCATCGCCTAGTAACTTCACCCTCTTTGCGGTCAGCGTATTGTGAAGTGGCATCCCTGTTCTCACCAGGAAAACATCTCCAAAGAGCTAAAGCCACACTCGGTCCAAGGACCCCAGGGCTGTCCACAGACCTGCCTGTTCCTCCGTGTGAGGTATTGCACACCTGTTTAAGCCACAGCCCTGTTTCTGCCATAGCCCCCCAGTGGTGGTAGTTTGCTGCCTGTCAGAGACAGTCATAATAATCACTTACCCTTGAGATTCTCTGGGTAAATTTGTTTTTGAGATTTGGGTCGGGATTGATAAATTGCTTTTCATGAAGCAATTTATTTGTTTTACCGGATGATTTCAGCGATGAATAAGGACATGCCTCGTTAGCAGGAAGGGTAGAGGACTTTTGGCTCTCAATGAAAGCTGAACTGACAGCAGCGCTGTTTTCACTCCTATTTCCGCAGGATTGTTTAGATACAAATGTTCCACTAGACTATTAAGATTTGTATTGTATATATTTATTGGCCTTTCCTTTTTTCCCACCTGCCGCAGTGAACACAAATAATTGCACAGCAGTAATTGCATAGCAAAAACAGAGATGGGTTGATTATGCTGCGCATAATTATTGTGGAAAACAGTCTGTCTATTAAACTTTCTAATGGCAGTAATACAGAAAGCAATCCAATTACCAATAGTTTGTTTCTCGCACAGAAAATACAGATTTCTCTCTATAACGATGATCCTCTCCCGGATGCTGCCTCTAATCGTGCGGGAGTGTACGCAGAGTGTCTGCTGCCTCGTTATCGCGAGGCTAAATGTTCGTGGGGTTGAAGAGGCATCTGACGTTCAGACTGTGTTTTGGGGGGGCTGCTCGGCAGCCAGGGAGTCTGATAGCTCCTGAATGATTTATCCAGGCTGCAGGACGGTAGCCACCGAGACTCTGGCCTCGTGGTGCTTGTCTGGGGACATCTCCCTCCAAACATCAGCCATTAGCCGAGAGGACGGAGGTGCTGATGGACGCGGGGACCGGGGTGTGCCGAAAGGGTCCAGAGTGCCCCCACCACGCACACACACACACCTCCTCTCAGGCACAACATCCCACATCCATCCCCCCCTCAATAAAGACCAAAGACAGATTTATACAGATCAAAGTGCAGAACTTTTTAATTAAGGGAAGAGAGGTTAGAAAGAGAACGATAGAAACAACCAGCCGTTTTCCTATTAAGGAGAAATGTCAAGCGCGGTGGCGAAGCGATAGTCTGCTCGCGTCCCTTTGTTGTCCCCCCTGACATTGCAGGCTAATTTTTCATGGTTATTTGAACTGGAAAATGAAAGAGAGGTTTGCGATTATTTCCTATAAATGACAACACAATCGCATTACGCTTCAGTGCAAACACAGAGAGGATATTGCCTTTTCATATTTCATGTGAACGTAATGGATGGGATATGCAAAGAGGAGCAGAGAGAAAGACAAATGGAGAAAGACAGCAGCTTGTGTTTGATTTGTATTAGCAACCGACCTGATAGGCAAAGGAAGAGCAGAATATGTGCTTTTTTACCTCAATAAGTGGTAGCAGTCTTGTGGATGTTTTAAAGTGCCTGCACAATGTATTCATTGAATTCCTTTAGTGGATTGCTATTAGCAGGCAGACAGGGGTGAATGGTAATGACACAGAGACAGTGTGAGGTAGGAGTTAGACCGTGTGTCCACTTCTCTCTGCTGTCCTGTAATGCATCATATCCACAGCATGGGGCTGGAGTCACCCTGAGGGAGTTCTGTGAAAACACACACCCAAACACACACCCAAACACACACCCAAACACACACCCAAACACACACCCAAACACACACCCAAACACACACCCAAACACACACCCAAACACACACCCAAACACACACCCACACACACACCCAAACACACACCCAAACACACACACACACCCAAACACACACCCAAACACACACACACACACACACCCAAACACACACACACACACAGACACAGTGGTGCGGGAGTTAGACATGTCAGCGTCGAAACAGTAACTGTGTCTGTTTATAAGTGGACCATCCTCGGAGGTCCAGTCTTTCTGCAGCCTTTACTACTTGCAGAACTAAGCAGGCTGGGAGCATTCAAGTGCACAACACATCAATGATAGCCTGTATCTCATATTTTGGAATAAAATTGATTAGCTATATTGGTATTCATAACCTTGGAACATTCTGTTTTATCTAGCCTTACGCTTTTATAAACAAGCAGCGAGCTGGGCCGGGTAACGGACCATGTGCATCGAGCCGGTGAGGCCGATGGGCAGACGAGAGCGTCCTGGTCTGGAGGGGTACCCTGGGTAATGCGGCTGTGTGTGCGTGTGTGTGTGTTTACGTGTAGCGAAGGAAGGTTCATGTAGATGTAGCCATGAGGGAGCTGTGTGAGCGGGGATGCTAACGCGCGCCGCGGTGGGTTCTCCACGGTACATACATCCAGCCATGGTCACATTGATTTTCGGAGTTAATACCTCCACAGAGCGCTCCGCAGCCAGATGGATGCACTACAAAGATATGCAAATGGCACGCTCAATAAATCGACAGGCGGAGATCTTTTTCAGAACGTCCACTGTACTGGTCTGTAGTGTCTAAAAGGAGACGTGGACAGCTAAGTACCTGTTAATGGACACGCGCATACACACCCTCGCACACAGACCTGCCCGCCTGTGGGCTGAAAAACACTCTATCAATAATTCCACATTGAAAAGATCTTTAGTAAACTACCGTTGGAAAATGTGAAAGATTAAACAGCATCAAATCCAGTGTAAAAGACCTCATACAGCACATTCAATAACCTCCTAATCTTCCTGGGCTCCTTCAAGGATGTTGTTTGCGGAATATCATTTGTGTGTATGCGAAACAAAGCAGACTCCTTTCAAATTCGGTGTGCTTATTAGTGACATATAACACAAAAAGTCTCCGCGTGTTGATCATATATAATAAATCTGGGGAGATGTAAAAATGGTGCTGTCTTGTTAAGCACAGCAGGGCTTGTATGTGGCTGTGTATGTCTCTGTGGAGGGAAGCTCTGAAGCTCGCTCTACCTGGTAATTAAAGTGGGTTTGTGGCAAAAGCCAAACATCAGGAGAGATGAGCTATGAACAAAAGAGCTGTGACAGTTTCAGGTTATGTGATTTTTATGTCCCTTTTTTTTCTTTTTTTTTTTGCCAAATGAAAAATCAATACTTTTTCCGGGTTATACATATTCAGAGTGCTAGCCGTTCTTCCGCCCTGATGGGGAGAGAGGAGGGGGCCAGGGCCTGTTCGTCTGTCACAACTGTACCATCGCATTTTCCGACCCACTGGTGAATATTTCAGACTTGATGTGATTGCCCTTCATGACAGCGGTGATGCTTTTTTCATAGTACCCCCCCCCCTCCCTCTTCCCCCTCCCCCCTTCCTGCCTTAGCCCCCCTCGGATAGATAGAAACCATTGTGGTGTTAGCTGGAGGAGAAAGATCCATTAAAAAGGAGGTTTATTTAAAAAGCGTGTGGTAGATAAACATAAATACACGGTGGTGGTGGTGGGGGGGTGGTGACAGAGACAGAAAGGGAGGGACTGAGAGAGAGGGACGGTGTTCGTTCTGTCTTTGTGCCCCGACAAAAGTCCCCCGGCTACGGGAGATGGAAGAGTAGTGTCCAGGGGTGTGTTAGCCTCCTACCCAGGCTTTTAGCCCTGCGCCTGGCAGGGAAAAGCACAGCCTGGGTCCTCCTTTGTCCATCTAATGTGTGTTTGTGAGGCTACTGGCATTCAGGACAATGTGTAATGGCCAGTCTGAGCTGTGTGTGCGTGTGTATTGTGTGTGTGTGTGTAGGTTAGCTGGGGCAGGAGAGAGAGAGCAGTCCCTGGATGTTCACTCCCTGTGCAGCCACATTAACCCAGATCCTCCTCTACTCCATCACTCAACTAAAACACAAAGAAAGAGGGAGTGGGTGAGGGAGATATGGAGAGAGTGTGGAGAAATAGAACACCAGTAATTTCATCGCTTGTATTTGTAATGTGTCTAAACATATCATTAATATAGGCAATAATTCTAATTAGTATAAATTCCTCAGAGACAGCACTTTAGGGAAAATATCTAGTGCTATTTTTAAAACGGTTAATGCTGTATACTTCTTGTCCTTTCTGGTTTCCCCGCGCTCGCTGGTGAGCCACAAGGACAGAGCAGCTCCATCACTACTGATGTCCTGTTTACAGTCTTCTGCTTACGGGAGATGTTCAACATCCACAGCATTTACACATGTCATGTTTGGGAGGGGATGTCAGAGCAGGTAAACAAAGTGACGTCTATTTAGAAGCTCCGGATATTCCAGTGGCGTGTGTAAATTAGATTTCCCCCACGATTAGAGGCTTCATTTGGCCGCCGAGAGAATCCATTCCGTGTGTGTGACCCTCAGCGACCTGAATGGTTGCTGTGTGTCCACTCAAATGGCCAGTGACTCTGAAAGGCCAGGGGGATCAAATTAAGTGTTGCTTGGAAGGCCTGGGGGGGGTCGGCTGGGGAGCGCAGGGAGAGAGAGGGGAGGGGGGCACCGGTATTGTTCTAAGGCAGTGTGAGCTATCCCTGCTGTTTGTGATTAACTTGCTGTTTAAAGTTTTTTAGCTATTAGCTGCCCCTAACCCTGTACCCCCACCCCTCCTCCCTCCTCCTGCTCCTGCGCCTCCCCCTCATGCCCCCAGCCTCATGGAGACACAGAGTATTCATTCACATTGAGATCTTGAGGTCACGGCAGGGCCAGTGGGGAGAGAGCACCATGTCCTCCCTGAGACAGGTCAGGAATCTAGCACGTAACTCTGCCCCACAGCGACTCAGGGACGCGGCTCTTTGAAGCACAGAGGTACCCTTCTTTCATTCCTAAATATCAGGAGTATGCATGTGTGTGCGTGTGTGTGTGTTGGAGAGAGAGGGAGAGAGAGGGAGAGAGCGAGGGACAGGGATTTGAAGAAGGAAAAAGAGAGAGTGAGACTCTACAGAGCGATGGAATATACAAGACACTCCTCTTTGAAGCGTGTGCGTGTGTGCGTGTGTGTGAGAGAGGGAGATATCCGTATTGGGCAGTTTGGTCAGCATGTGTAGAGTGTTGGTGTGACGCTTGTGTGCACAGAGTATGAGTCATAGGTGGTGTTTATTGGAGCAGGGCTTAACCCGATGCCCAACACATGCCTGGCTTACTTTATTTACAGCTTGTCTTTACATTCACAGGTATTTTTAAGGATACATTTTAGATCTCTAATTACTGTAACAAAGTAATTTAATATTGCTCTATTGCATATTGATATTTTGAAAATAATTGTATCCTACAAATCAATATTCATCCCTTATTTGACTTTTAATGTATCTTGTAACTTGTCAGCACTAGCGTTGGAGTCTGTGAGTAGCATTAGTCTAGTAGCTGTGTGGTTGTGTCATGTTGTGGTTTACTGGTTTTTCCTAAGTGAAAGCCCACACCTCCTCAACCCCTCACCTCCCCGGTTAGGCAGTGCTGTTCTGCTCACTCGTGGTTTTCTGACAGCCAGCCCATCAGGAAGCCAGCGAGGAGGGGTCTGAGTGTGTGTGTGTGTGGGAGGGGGGGACGGGATCCCATTTTTGGGAGGGTTATGAGTGTTTTTCTGTGTGTTGTGGTTAAAAAGGGGGAGGGAGGGAGGGGGGAGGTTTGCGTATGGGGCGTGGAGGTGCTGATATGAGGAGCGGACAATGCATGAGAGACCTCAGCATGGGGCCTGTGTCCCATTGTCCCATAGTGGCCTCCTGTCACTTTCATTTTATACCCCCCTGTCCGGAGTCAGGCCAGCTTTGATATGGGCTAGGGGTGCAAGGGATGATGGGGGGGGTTAAAGAAAGAAGTAGGGGAGAAAGATGGAGTCTGCGAGGTGTGTAATAAGATTGCTTTTTATCCGACAGCGCTGCATTAAAGAGAAGGAAGCTGTCCGGGCCTGGATAAAGAAAGGGGGGGGGGGGGGGGTTCACCTCTAATTTACAGAGAGGCATTGTGACACCTGGTTAAAAATGATAACAACAGCCTCAATAACCATAATGAGAGTAATGAGAGCTCAGTCACACTGCTCGGCACTGGAGCCCAGAGAGGAGCTGAGCACAACCCCCACTGCTGGTCCTCTGCTCTGGGGAGAGAGAGAGGCACCGCTCAGCCCCCGCGCTGGTGCTCTCGGTCTGGGCAGGAGAGAGGGGAGAGGGACAGGCAGGCAGGCAAGGCAAGGCAGAGGAGCATGATGATCATGAGAGAGAGACATGCAAAACAGAGCAGGGAGCACTGGAGCCACTTTCAGGTAGGATTGCTTTTCTGTGTTTCACGAGGGCAGTTATCAGGGCTACAGGAAGGGAAGATTATCAGGATGAAAAGGACTTTGACTTGGTGATTTATTAGAACAGTATATATATATATGTGTGTGTGTGTGTGTATATATATATAATTATTTACTTTTGCTCTCCTGTCTGAGCAGTCCTGGAAAGTGCAGTGGTTGCCATCTATTATTTATTTGGCCGTTTGTGCCTGTCAGGATGATTAGTATTGGTGTAATCACTGTTCTACTGGGGAAAGGAAGGCTTCTCTCCCCCCACTGAAGGTAATCTGACTGTCTTCAGAGTCTCATCTTCACCAGACGCAGCCTGCCCCAGCATCTGCTTTTGTCATCTCCGCATATTTCTTCTTCTTCTTTTTCCCTTCTCCGTGTGCCTAACTGTCTGTTGCCGCTCCGCCGCCCCTCCCCCTCCCCCTCCCCCTCCTCCTCCTCCTCCTCCTCCTCCTCCTCCCCTCCCCTCCCTTGCCCCCCACCCCCCATTGGTGTGCGTGAGTTCCTCGCTCTCCCCCAGCTTGTGTAGGGTGACACCTATGGGTCTGACTGAGCCCCTGCACTCACACTCTGGCAAAGGGAGAGACAGTGCAGCAGGGGGTTTGCGTGTGTGTGTCCAGCGAGCAGACCCGTTCTTTTTTTCTTCTTTTTCTTCTGGGGGGGCGGGGAGCGGTTGGAAATGTGCCTGTTTTCTCCGAATGTCTTAGGAAGGGAGAGAACATTTAAAGGAGAGAGAGTGAGAGAGAGTCGTGAGCTTTGCTAGTCTTTCTCCGTGTCTTCAGTCTCTACCATTTTAGCTGTGCATGGGATCTACTGTGTGTGTGTGTTTGTGTGTGTGTGTGTGTGTGTGGTATTGTTTTACATGCAGCGTGACGCTCCAGTATGATAGGGACTGTGTAGACAGTACAGACAGACAGAAGGGGTACTCATATTCTTCTAACAGATGAGTGTAATCTCTGTGTCCACCCTCGATTTGTTCAGCTTGCATGATTAGATTAACAGAACAGTTCCATGTCATTGTATTAGGAGGGTTAATGAAGATGATTAATTAGAAGACAGCCTTCAGGCTATTGTCCTTTACATTTTGGAGATTTGGGTTAGAAATGGCCTATTGCCATAGCTTTGAGTGTTTCTCCTTGTCTATTTCCAGTTCTAATCTATGACTACGTTTTAGTGGCTCTCCCATTTGCATCCTACTCTTAGGCCACTAGTGACCTTTCATTAATTATGGCTGGCCCAGCTTTAATCATTGTGTAATACCGTTGGAGATGAGGAATAGGCACAGCCATTTGCCACTTAAGGATGTAGCGCTGCTCCTGGAATTAAATATCTGCATTTCTGCATATATTATGGGAGGTTACCGCGCGGAGTGTGGTGAAAGTGTCATATATCTTGATTAAAAACCTAAATGAAGAAGTGCTGTGAGCGGGAGGGGGGGGGGGGTGTGGGATGGGGGGCTGGGGAGGGGGAGGGGGGGGGCGGGGAGACCTCCACACCCCGCGAGAGGTCCGTCTGCGCAGCGTCGGGGTGACAGCTGTTGTATTCAGTGATGTTTGAATAGGAGTTTGAATCTGGACTGCCGGTTGCCGCAGCGCTGAGCTGGGGGACACTGTGGAGGTGTGGAAACAGAAACGGCGCGAGTGTAGGGTAGCTGAAGAGCGATGAACGGCCCCGTTTTTTTTTCGTTTTTTTTTTGGAAAGGTGTCAAATTTACCTGGGGATTATTTTGTAATCTGAGCACTTGTGCCGCTGTATGGTATCCTAATTTAGCAGGACTTGTGTGGATTTGTACAGGCGGTAGTAAGAAGGGATTTCGTGCCTCGGAAGCTCTCTGGTGTTCCGGGCGATGCTTGAGGTCTGCTTCGCCAGCACAGGATGGGCTACATTGGTTGGAAAACTGCAGGTTGCCTTGGAAACATAATAAAAATATGGTCAATAATAAAAGAATGAAAAATGTATTTATGCAAGTGGGATCTAGGGAACACTTAAATGTTCGTTTTACTGGGAGCCAGTTATCCCTCTTAAATACCTTCATTTAAACACAGGATCGGTCTGCTGCTAGCAATAATGCCTAACAACATAATCCATACACCAATCATGCTACAAGAGGTTCCTCATACAACAGGAAGCAGGCAGGAAAAGATGATATTGCTCTGGCCTTTCGCTTGACACAAAGGTGTTTTCCTTAGACTTGCTCTGTCAATGAGATTCTCCCAAGAGTCACAGTTATTACCATGACAGGAACAATAGCAGTTATTGCTATGAACGTTGATTGTTCAGCATGTCTTTGGTGAAGTGAGGATACAGAGAAATGCTTTGAAGGCCTTACTCAATCATGGTGAATTGCAGAACACGCCGCTCTCTTAAATATCTGAACATTCCCTCTGAGCCATAAGAGTATCTTTGGTAGTATGTACAGCAGTGTTGGTATGTATGGAATATTGCCAAAAAGTACTCCAGTATTTCATTAGCTACCCCCACAGTAACAGTAAGTGATTATGTGTTTGTCAGGGTACATTGGTGATTTAGATCCCCAAACTCTGATGTGATGTGAAGTGGAGTCTGATTTAAATGGATAAGGCCTTGACAAACACCTATGTGTGTGTTTGAATCTGTGATTTACTTTCGTCTCTATGATTCATAGACTATGGAAGCACCAAGTGCATTCATTTCATAGATCTCTTATCAAGAACATGTTGATATAATAAAATGTATAACACAAAAACCAGAACTTCCTGGTGAATGCATGTCCATTAGATGAAGCAGATTTGATTGGAATGTTCCAGAATCTGTGGTGAGAGAATATTTCTGATAGTAAAGTTTGACTGGGCTTTGAAATAGCATTAGATTCAGATTACATACAATATTCCGTAACTAAAGTAGTCCGAGTGCTCTGGACGATGTCAGGTCATAAAAATTGTGTAGGTTGTGGTTTTTCAAGTGGTGAGCTCAGATCAGATGAGTGTTGACTGCAGGGCTGAATATTTAATCAGGACATTTCAGAAGCTGTTGTTGTAGCATTGTCAATATATCAATAGCCCGTCCAGTAGAGACCTGAGCATGGAAGCGTTTTCAAAAGAACATTTAAGTACATTTGTTGAGAATTAGCTGACTTGTGTAATAACTGATAGAGCTTATTGACTGCGGCCCAGTTTACAGTTGTCAAATCAATGCTGTTGCGGGCCAGTCACACTACTTTTAAACAAACTTAACAGGCGAAGGGGGTGCTCAGGGGGCACTGGAGAGAAATAAAGAAGATTGATGCCCTTTTTATTATCATTTTTTTGCCATCTTTTCCTCTGTGTTACTTACAGATGGCATTATCGGATATCCATTGTTTGGACTTCAGTGCCTCTAAAAGGCCTGATATATTGAGCTAAGGCTTTTAAGGTGGTTACATGGGATTTCAGCATTTGACTTGGCAGAAAAAATTAAATAAAAAGGCAGGTCTAAAAGTTTTAAATATTTATGAATTTTATTTTGCAATAGCAAAGTAGTCGAAGTGAAATGAGCCATGTATTGGTAAGTAGCCTAGCAGACGGCAACTGGGGAAAGTAATGTATGAAGAGAAAGAAAGAGAGAGGTCTTTCTCTAGAAACACACTCCTTTTTATCCTCAATTCTTTTTCCTGTCTGGCTCCTTCAAACCGCTTTGGAACGTATGTGTATGTTTCTACCACATGTGTGCGGTTTTCTATAGTTTTATGTTCATATTAAACAGAGGAAGCTATAAAGATATTTATGTCATGGTCTTGAATAAATGAAGAATTATTACTTTGGGTATTGTAAAAAAGGAAATCTAATCTTACTTTGCATTTTGTATTATTATTTTTTATTATTATAAACATTTTGATGGATACAGGGAACATAATTCTTCTTAATGCATTCTCTCTATTTGTGTTTTTATTTACACATTTTTTATTCAATATTTTAATCAAAATAAATTGCAAAATGCATCCATGTAGATCAAGCAGCACAGGGCAGAAAGCAGATCCCGCCCCCTTTGTCTGGTAACCTTGTAACTGCGTGTCAGCGAATGTAATTGTTGTAAGCTCCTATAGAAAAAAAACGCTGCCGTCCCTTTAAGTGCTTCCACCAATTCTGATGCCGTGTTGATTTACATATCCTATCCTCTCCTCCCCCTTCAGGAGAGCTGAGCGAGGATGTGGAGGCTGCCAGTGAGACCACCACAGAACAGGAGGACCAAACCAAAGACAGAGAGAGTGGGGGGGAGAAGGAGCTCGCCAAAGGGACAGGTAAGGCCTATATTTACACTACACACATGCAGGGGCACATTCCCCTTAGGGACCATGAGATGCAATGCCTAATTTGCTGTGAACAGTAGAGCTTTTTTGTCTAAACTAATTATACACATTCTGCCAAAACAGCAGAACCCCTTTAAGTATTATGGGTCTGTTTTAACTCCACAAATTACATTTATTTCAGTTTCTTAAAAAGACCTCTGTTTTTTCCATGTAGGTCTTTTATCATCACAGCACATCACATAAATTAAGCTAAATTGACAATTGAGAGATAATCTAGTCAGGTGACATGTGACTCATGTTTTGTGTTCTCTCAGTGGGTGATATGGACAGAGAGAGGCCTGGATGCATAATTCCAGCTCTACCACGTGTGTGTGCCCATGTGATGATTATGTTACCCCTCCTCCTCCACCTCCAACTCCACCCTTCCTGCTATGATTTGGTGTGACAGAAACACTCACCTGTGCTAAATGCTCTAAGACAGAGGTTTTTTCTACGGGGGGCTTTTTGGTGGCAGGTGCAGGGAGGAGGGAAGGAGGGAAGGGGGAGGGACTAGGGGAGGAGTTAAAGGCATGGTTTAGGCATATCGTATCATCCATTTATGGTTGCTTAGGATGTTAATTAGCTTTTAGTTTTTTTTATGTGAATACTCAAATTTGATGGGACTAGTTGATTAGTTGGGGTTTTCTATAATCCAGTTTAGGAGCACTGCTAATGCAGTTTTTGTGTGTGTGTGTGTGTGTGTGTGTGTGCCTCCATGCGTGTGTGGGTGGGTGCATGTGTGCGAGCATGTTTGTAGAAGAGGAGGAACAAGGCCCACTCCGGTGGCCCAGGAGAGAAGGCTGAACAGGAAGTGAATGTGACTGCCCCTGACTTTGCAGGCCCTCTAGCCTTCTGTTAATGTCAGAGCACTGCTAGCAGTTGTGTCACCCCCTGCCTGTCAGAGGTCTGGACAGCCAATCAGACTACGCCAGGAGGACTTATTTCAACATAATAGTTAGTTTAAAAAAATAGTTAGTTGCATTACCAGTCATTTGAATCATATTTTTATTCGTAATGTCATTTATTAGAGAATATTTGAAAAGCTTTGTGGAGACAGTGCTGACAGGCCTGGGGTGCCTCTTGGTGACTGGGGGGGGGGGGGGGGGGGGGTGTTGAGACACCCCTTTCACACATACTGTGTGACAGTCCCTCAAGCAGCATATTCACTGCTGCTTATAGGTTACATGCTCTCAGCATTAGAACATGGTGATGGGAACAAGGAAGTGGAAACTTAGTGTGTTTTTCGTTTGTTATGCAAAAAGGTCACATCCTGGATTTTAATTTACGATTTGGATGAACATTTTGAACTCGTGATACTGAGTTCACTGTGATAATAAAGTAATGATTACAGCTTTGTGGAATATGCAGGGCTGGCAGGTCACAGCTGGATTGACTATGATCTCCTACTGTTTTATGGAGTTGATAGTGACACCAGATGTGTAAGACTCGCAGGAGTGGAGTTGTTGTTTCTACTCAACTAGCTCCTTGAGTAAGAGGATGTTTTGATTTACAGTAGTCAGGTTATGAACAGAAAAAAACAATTCAGGCCTCCTGCACACCTAACATGTTTTAAAGAAAGTACAGCAAAAGCCCAATCTTTGCAATATGTCTTTGATATTCGAACTTTATTTTAAATGAGGGCGAGTTGTTGGCGCTCTTTGAAATGGCGACAGTCCTCTTTGATGGGAGAAATAATGATATGCATGCCTGCCTGAAAATGGCTAAAAGTATATTTTAACACATCAAAATAAAGCACTTTAAAAAGCATTAAAATGAGCTGAGCGATTAATAATTCAGTCATACCTGTGGTGCACAGGAAGACGACTCCTCACATTAGGAACCCTGCTTTTTGAAAGGCATGCAATTTGATACAAGCATATTCAATTCCTTTCCTCCCCTCTGTCAGTTGCTAATCACCAAATAAGTGTGTTTCTGTGTTTTCACAAGAAAGATGTGCTTGCATATGAAAAATGTACAGCTCCCCAGCAGCTTATTAGAAACGCTTAGTTAAAAATAGCATGTGCATTATGGAAGCAGGTCTGGAGCTCTGTTTGATGTCAGTGAAAAGGTGGGTGGGTGGGGGGGGGGGGGTTGGTGGTGGTGGAAGGATGGAGGAGCGGAGGAGGAGGGGGTGTGGGAGGGGGAGGGGGCGGCGGCGTTGTCAGCTGAGCATAGACAGCTCTACTTTACTGGAAGGTTCCTTTTAGACTTGACTTTTTCTGCGATTGATGGACACAGTCGGAGCCGCCGTTCACAGACGGCACTCCCCAGTCCTGTGTGGAGGAAGAGCACAGCTCGGGAGCAGAGCCCACAATGCATCTGGGAAACAGAGACGTGCGTGTTTCAGCTGATGCTTGTCTGAGGACGCCTGTGTGGCAGATACTCCGCCGTTGCGTGTTTAGACGGCTGTGTGATCGGCAGAACTAACCTGTTATTTAAGGGAGTATCTAAAAGGTGTTCAGTCTGCCTCTGTCTGATGTTGAGCTCTTTCTAAGGTCCGTCATTAGAACCATTGAAGTGTTTCTTTACATCATTGTCATGCAGCCATTGGATGGTGGAAACATTGCTCCTTTACAAATGACAGCCACTGTCAAGCACACGGCATTCGAGGACACAGAAGAAAGGATTTCCTCCTTTTTAAAGCCACTGTCAGTCTTATTTTCTCTTTTTGGTGCCAACACTCCTCGCAATTCATTAAAGTCATTTACAGATACATAAGACGGCTATGTCATCTCCTGAAAGATGTATTCATTATTCTGTAGCTTTTCATGTATTTCAAAGATCTCACACGCACATGCACACACCAACACATAGGTATGACTTTCGCAATGATTCAAAACGAGAAAAGGAAAGAGACAACGGTGGGCACATGTACTCCAGCTAAATCACAACGATTAAGAAAACGCCGGCTGAAGCTACAATTGAGCCACTTTCCCCAACAAGCCACCCAAGGGGTTGTTCCTAATGCTGCCTATGAAATCTTTATAAATGGCCGACCTCGAGCTTCCCTCTCCTCGCGCCTTGTTCACCGAGCTGAGGCAGCATTAGTGAAATGGAGGGGTGCTGTCGGGGAATGGGACCCGCTCCTCGATGAAGGCAGGAGGGGTGTTAATGCAGGAGCTGGAGGCACGGGGGAAGAAGGGAGGTGGGAGGAGAGGTGGGGAGACGGGGAAGTGAACAGGGGGGCAGGAAGAGGGGATTGTTAATACACTTAAGGGCTGGGAGGAATGGCCACAATATGATTTGACATGTTTAACATAAATGTATGGGACGGGTTGGAATTGAGGTGGCCTATATGGGGAAGTGGAAGGGTGTGTGTGTGTGTGTGGGGGGGGGGGGGGGGGGGTCATGCGTGTGAGCATGTGTGTGTGTGTGTGTTGAGGGGGGTTGTAGTTGTCCGCAATTGAGCGTTATGAATAATTCTTCTCATACTCCTCCTTCCTGACTTTCAAATGATGGGAGCTGGAGCAGGCGTGATATTACAGCTCAGGTCATCCGCATTCACACTGCCAGAGCACCCAACCTAATTGGTCCCATCTCTTTTCCCTTAAATATTTACTTATACCTATGAAATCTCCGTGATTGGATGCGTACGCAGGAGTCAGCTCGTGTGTGGGTGTGTGTGTGCGTGGGTGTGTGGGTGGGTGGGTTTGTGCTGAGCAGGTGAGTGGGCATGTTTGTCTGCGTGTGTGTGTGATAAATTGCTTGTGAGTGTGAAGGGCAGATTGAAAGAGGTGCAGGTCTGTCTGCTCAGTGAACATCAGCACCCCCTGGATGCAGTTGAGCTGTACTGCAGGCACTCCCTGTTCTGGCTTCTGGCTTTCTGTAGGGGCTACTGCCACAGTTGTGGGAGTCTGAGAGTAGAGAGTCTGAGTCTTTTCTTAGATGTATCTATTGTAGTTTTAAATGGTCAAATGATCAGATTCATTGGCATTATGATTAATTTTCAAAGAATTAAAGTGGGGTCATTCTAGGGAGAAGCTGGTGATTATAGTAATAATGACGGTGATTAGTTGACTTTGAACTCCAGCTTGACTGTAGTATTCATTAACTACACTTCAGCTTTTGTAACATGCAGCACACTGCAGCAGCCGTGGTTGGTTCTTAAAGCGTGCCATCTCGGAATGTGCTTACAGTAAGTGGTATCACATGAAGTCAGGGAAGGGCGGTGAAATGTTTACATATTCATATCGTGTCCTTTGAGCGCTTGTCATCCTTCGAATTATAATTCCTTTTGTCTTTGAAGATAATAGACCATAAATTGTCCTTGTTTGCATGCCAACTCCCTGAAAGATCAGTGTTTATGAGTTTCTCTGTGGCCGCTCTAATAGGCCTTCGTCGTCATACAGCAGTGTGTGCCTGGGAATGTCCTCTAAAGGTGAACGCCATGTCAGCTCCCTGCTCAGCGGCCGGAAGATTAATAACGCCGCCGCTAATTAATATCTTCTTTTAATTTCTTCATTTTTAAATGTGTCATTGTAGCAGTGATGCCTGTAGGCCTACACAAACTCTGCCTCTGTCTCTCTGTCGGTCGGTCTGAGCAGTAGAGGTTTCTCATTTAATAAAGGCAGACTTATACACCAAGGATAGAAGGAAATGATGAGCTTCAATATGAAGTCACTATTGCGTGAGGTTTTGGTTGTAATTTTCTTTATTTGAAATTAATTGATGCAGAGTAATTACCTGAGAAATAGGAGGTAGAATGGAATACAGTCTTTTGTCGCTCTGGGCTCTAACACAGGGGTTGTAGATTAAAAAAAGACGGGTAGAAAAAAAGATAATATTCAGTTATTGTTAGGATATGCATTAATAGTGAATGACTCGTAGCACAGGGGAGTTGGACCTTCTCTTCATATTAATGGTTAAATTGCTGAGGGACTGGAGGCGGCTGTGCCCCTTGTCAGAGATATGGAGCCTGCTGCAGTCATTTAGCCCCATGGTGTGGGGGGGGTGGAGGGGTGGAGGGGTGGAGGGGTAGAGAGGTGCAAAGGCTGAGGGGTGGGGTTCAGGAGATAGCGTGGGGCACTGCGGGGTCTATTCTGTGGAGGAGTCCGGTGTTGTGGACTTTGGAAGCGACGGTTGTGGTCAGTTGGCGGCTTGGTCTTGGGTTGACTGGTGGTTATCAACAGGGAGGAAGCCTAAACTGTGGTTGACTTGTAATGACTGGAGGCATTGGTCCAGAGGGGCAGGGCTGGGACTGTGGAGACTGGAAAGGCAGGGGGGATGGCGACCATATACATCCTGTTTCCAGACCAGCTGGGCGACAGTAGAGAGAGCGAGAGAAAGAAAAACAACGAGACATAGTGAGAGAGCAACAGAGACAGAGATAGACGGAGAGCAAGAGTGAGAGACATAGACAGAGAGTGAGAAAGATAGAGAGAGAGAGAGAGAGAGAGAGAGAGAGAGACAGAGACAGAGAGACAGAGAGATAGACAGAGACGGAGAGAGAGAGAGTTCCACCCCCCCACACCAAGGCCCATCCCCTCTGTGTCTGTGTCTCTTGTTCCGGTCCCAGAACTCATTCTCAGTGTCCGGTTAGCTCCATATCCCAGACTATTGACTCCCAAGGACATGTCAGATCAATGGCATGATGGCAGCTGTGATTGCATTCTTTTAAGATTTCAATGGCAGAGGACCTGTTGTGTTAATTCAGCCTGCCTTGTGTCGCTCACTCACTCCAGCTGCCATCTTTTCTTTCTTTTTTTTCCCTCTTGAAAGCACAACAAGGCTGGGATTGCTCCAGAGAGCAGGACTGTGCTGACAGCCCCCTCTCTCTCTGCCAGAGTAATGCAGCCCAGCTCCGGGAGGTGAGACAAGGTGCCAAAGTCCAATTCACTTACGGGACTTGACAGCACAAAAGCCCCTGGTTTACGGAAAAGGGCCATGAATTAATAATCACCTAATTGACTCTTAGGTTTTTCTTTCTTTCTTCTTCTTCTCCTGCTCTGCCTTTTGTGCTCTCAGATGAAAGTCCACTCTGTGCATCTGTCAGAAGAGGTTTGTTCTGGATGTTGGCTCTGTGTTTAATGACTGAGATGGAAAGGAGAGGTCAGGGTCACGTCCAGGCTCCTGTCAGACCCAGAGGTCAGGGAGGGGGGACCCTGAGCAAAATGTTGAGTGTGGATGGTGGAACTGTATACTCGTGGTGTTAGAAGCATCTTCAGGACACATACTGTAGTTGCTGCTGCTGGGGAACAATCCTTTCCATCACAGGGCCAGCTCAGAAAGTTTCAGCGCAAGGTCACACGAAAAAAGCAAAATATGAAAGCACAGTGCCAAATGTCCTCTAATAGTAATTTGACAGGAGAGACAGCGAGATTTGAATATTAAACATCTTGAATTACTTGATTGTCATTTTATACAGCGTATTAAATTTCTAATGACCTCCCAAGGGCAGGCAACTGGTGTGACTTTAGAGAATGATTCAGTAGCTCACCTACAGACACCTCCCCTGGAGTAAGTGTGTGTCCCCGAGTTGAGGCCTGTGTGTAGTGCAGCACTGCGGGGGTCCTGGGTGGGGAGGGGCAAAGCCCATCAGGACCCAATGTTCTGGTCACGAGCCACTTTAATGGATCTGGTCGGCCCCTGTTTTCGCCCGTGTTCAGATACCAGCCCAGGCGTGCTCAGGTTCACACTGCCTCACACCATTTCTATCGTTCTCTTCTTTCGTTCCGGTATGTTCCCAGTCTTGCACTGTGTTGGTGTTTTTCTCTCTCCCCTGGACGTGACAAGGGAAAACAGGATACAGTAGCTAGGCTTTAGTCACGGGTCTGGTGGCAGGAGAGGGTTGTGGGATTCTGAGGAGAGAGCGATTGATCAGATTTATGGAGTCCTAACAGGCCATGACGTGGTGAGGCTATGCCCTGAGCAAGCCTCCCCAGCCTTTATACACTCTCTCTGCCACACACACACACACACACACTTAAACAAGGAGCAGCTTTGTGGGCCCTCCTTTACCCCTTAAAACAAACAGCCCCTCATCTCAGCTCTCTAGTGTTAATTGAGGATCAGTTAATTGTATAACTAAAATGCTAATGATCTAACCATGTTTATCCTCCTCACTACTAAGCCCAGAGCAGGCTGGTGTTTATATCCTCTCATGTATAGTGCCACTCAACTTCCTTATTGTCAACATGGCTGACTGCTAGAATCACTTGATTTTTGTTAGTTGTTTTGTTCGGCAGTTTGGGACTTTAGACAGTGTAAAACCAGGTGCTGGTGATATTATCATCTATTATTGTAGATATTACATAGGCCCCTGTATTAAAGTGTTAGTGTTGGCCAGAAGCCTGCCATACCAGATTGTGTACTGTAGCCCGTCCTCCTGGCCTGATAGACGACACCAAGCTCATGGTGCTCTCTCTCTCTCTCTCTCTCTCTCTCTCTCTCTCTCTCTCTCTCTCTCTCTCTCTCTCTCTCTCTCTCTCTCTCTCTCTCTCTCTCTCTCTCTCTCTCTCTCTCTCTCTCTCTCTCTCTCTCTCTCTCTCTCTCTCTCTCTCTCTCTCTCTCTCTCTCTCTCTCTCTCTCTCTCAGACCTCAGCTGCCTCCTCCTCTCCAGCTGCTTGTCCTGTTTTGAGAGCCTCTTCTCAGCCCGTTCCCATATGGGCTTTTATGACCTAGTCTTTATGTGCGAGGATTTCCACTCCGACAGTGAGCGCTTAGAGAACAAGATTGGGTCCTAGACGAGCGAGCGCTCGGGCAGGAACGGCCAGGGAGGAGGAAGACCTCCTGCTCCCCCAGCCTTGGGGATGCACAATGCCATGTTACATAGTCTGAAGGCCATCAGAGGAGTGTGGGGACATGGCAGGAGACGGACCTGAGGAGAGGGGGGGGGCCGCCATGACAGGAGTGGCAGAGAGGATGGCGAGCAGGAGGGGACAGTGACTGAGAGGTTCACGTCAGCGAATAGGAGCGTCCCTTTGTTTAACATTTCCTTCGTTTATTGGTGGATGTGTTTAATGGGATTGGCTGTGACTGGGTCCTAATAGAGCCTCCTTGGCTGATCCCAGTGTCTCTGGGAGATCCAGCAGGCTGCTCCCACCAAAGCCAGGGCCCCACTGGGTAATCAGCTCAACTGCCCCCCTCCTGATTGGAGCTGACATTTTAATGTCTGGAGCAGGAGCGTGGTCAGCTCAGCTTAACCTGACCCCTCCCCCAATGCCCCCCTGTTCTCAATTTGCCCTTCCCGGACTGTACAAATCAGACCAAATTTAACTCTTTATGGCCTCGTTAAGGGCCGGCAAGACACCTCCTTAAGTTTCACAGTGAATTCTTTCCGCTGGCGACAGGGTGGTGTGGTGTGGCCAGCTCTTTCGGCTGGCTCCGGTTGGATTTAGCTCCTTTACGAGCGTCGGCTTAGCCCAGTATTTCTGCTCAGCTGTGTGATGCCTTTCTGTTTTGCCGCCGCTGTTCTGTCAGGGTTCCTCTTTCTCTTTCCGTCTGTCTTTCTGTCTTTCTCTGTGCCTCCCTCCCTCTCTCTCGCTCGCTCTCCTCCTCACTCGTTTCCCTCGCTTGTTTCCTTCTCTCTCGGCTGCTTAGTAGGGGCAGGGGACGGCCGTCTGCTTGGTTGAGTGAAGGAGAGGAAGAGTCTGTCTGTATTGTTAATGCTGGTGCAGGTTGTATTAGAAGGATTAGCTGTGTGAGTGTTCTGCAGGCTAGCAGAGCCCGCAGGAGCCTGGGGTGACAGTAGACAGAGACAGAAGACGGGCAGCTACCTGACAATTAGCCCGGTTTTACATCTCAACACACAGTGAGCATCAAAGCGTGGCTGTCTTGTAACATCCTCTGGTGCATATGGATGCTAATCAGTAGGCTAATGCCGTATTGGATCCCTCCGGCTGTTTTTTGGTGGGAGAACAAGGTTTTGTTTCTCCTCAAAATTCATCCTGCTTCCTGAGATGCGAGCGAGGGGGTGCAGGGGTGCTAAGCCTCGTGCCAGCATTGGCTTGTGAAGGGGTCCAGGAGTTTGGCTCGGAGGTGCCGGAGCCCGGGTGTGAATCTGTCTCTCCATCCACTCTCTCTTTGTCACAGTCCACTTGGCCCGACCCACAACCCACTGGAGGAGGCTTAGCTGGTTACAGAAATTCCAATTAAGTGTAGAGTTGCACTGGCACTCACTTGCTGTGTAGGCACAAAGAGCAGGAGGATTTGCCCAAGCCGGGTCAAGCTATAGGTCACTGTTTCCACCAGGATTTCAGAGGATATTGGCTCCACAACTTCTAAAGCTCTAACTGCCAAGCCAAATTGCACCTCTCCTCCCTCCTCTGACACGATTTCCATTTCATCCCCAGCATAAGAATCTAGAGACTTCAACCCTCTTTGGTAGCAATTTAAACTGAAATTTATTTTGATGAGGAGTAAGCTTATACAGCCATTTGGTCATGAGTGCTGTGAATGTTGACCTCCTCTTCCCCCGAGCCCCCCGCCCCCCCACTGCTGCCCTAGGAGTAGCTAGCCTACCTTGTAGGCCCCTAGGCCCAACTCAACGCCAACTGGCCTTTGGTTCAATTGTACCCATGTAGAAGATACATATCTGTCTGTTGTCTTTTGAGGAAAACATTCAGTACTCCTTGCTCTTTTTCAACCATGTGTATTCAGTATGAACGTATTCACTGTATTCAGTAGAGAGGAGTCATTTCTAACGTATTCACACCTATACAGTAACACCAGATTGTCTCAGCATACTGGAAATATGCAAATCAGCCATGCCCACCTGTGCAAGGCAAGCTGTGAAGGAGCAGCGGCAAAAAAAAAAAAAGCAATTAGAGGAAGTCAGATTTGAAGAGGGGTTTGAGACAGATGTGGATCTCTTCACCTCACCGCTGACTGATAAGATAGCGAGGCGATGTGTTTGCCTTGCCTTAAGTTTTTTGGCGAGTCTCTCATCTCGAGCACCACTTCAAACACGGACATCTGACGTCAAGCGAGACGTAAAGCCGGCCGCCTCGGCAAACTAATGTTTTGATTACCCGTCGGAGGCGGTGTCTGATGTCCAAACGATGCGGCATTGGGAGAGACAAGCCGTCAGAGCACCTTGCCTGTGTGCGTCTGCGCTGGCATGGGGGGAGGAGTAGAAAGAGTGTGGTGTTTTCGAGGGGAAGTCGTGGCTTTGGCTGATCAACTGCTTCCCTGCCCAAGTCCCATTAAAAGCGGTTATATCACATTTAAGAAAGACATTTCCGAGCCCTTTATCCACTGCCGTATTGATTGACTTGTTCGTGGGCTGCCAAGTCTTCACCTTGTCTTGACGAGTCTGTCTCTTTTTTCTCCTTCTGTGCGTGTGTGCGTGCGTGTGCCTATGTGTGTGCAGCAGCAGCATCCAGCCAGTTGGAGAGGGACCAGACGGGTTCTCCGATCCCTTCCAAGAGGCCCTCCTCCAGGTCAGAAGCCACAGAGAGCCCCCTGTCCTCCAAGCGCCCCAGGACCACTGACAAGAGTGCCGCGGAGCAGGTGAGACGTCCTCTTTTGGCACTCCCACCTCAACACAAGTGTCACACTGAAGGAAAGATGGTCACGTTAGGCAATACTGACACTTAGTTTTCCCAGCTCTTTGAACTTGGCGTTCAAGCCAAGGTTGTCCCAAGCAGCAATTACCATGTGCTCATTACAACTCTAAAACGTACACATTAATTAAGCAAAAGGAACTTAAAGTTGTACTTCTAAGCGTTTTTAGATGTTGGAATGAAGCTGCCCCTTTTTGCATAATGCATGACTTTTTAATCCTCTTAAAAATTAGTTTTTCCCTTTTTTTGCTGCGGTTGCATTGCTAATTGTGCAAAAGGTGAAAATCAATATAGCATTTGACAGATGAGAGAGCTTTGAAGTGTGTGCCAGGAATGACTGGTGCTTTCGGTATAACCTACTGGTGGTCCATGATCACAGACACCTGCTCCTCAGTGAGGAGGAAGCTCTCCTCTAGCTCCACCACCTCTCGCCCTCTCAGCGCCCACCCAGCTCCCCTCACCGTCCATCTCACACCATTAACCTCCCTGTGGCCTTTCCCTCTCACGTCTCTCCCTCCTCCCCCTTCCCACACTCTCTCTCCCTCCCTCCCTCCCTCCCCCTCGTCCAGATGTACCAGTGTCCCTACTGCAAGTTCAGCAACACAGACCTGAACCGCCTCAGAATGCACGTGATGACTCAGCACTCAGTCCAGCCCATGTTCCGCTGCCCGCTCTGCCAGGACATGCTCAACAACAAGATCCACCTGCAGTTCCACCTCACGCACCTCCACAGTGTGGCACCCGACTGCGTCGACAAGCTCATCGCCACGGTAAGGGCAGGACGCCGGCGTGAACCTGAGCGCCTGTGTCTCCCAGACATGCAGAGGAGCAAATGGCACGGCTTTAATCGAGCCATTTAAGACTTGAGCGATAATCGCACAGTACAAACAACCACCCCGTGTGGCACCAGCTATACGTACTGTACGCTGTACTCCGGCACGTCATGTGCATTACCTATTGTGTCTCCGTAGACTTTATTGTCTCTGTGGGAGACAATAAAGCCTCTGTGTGAGCTCAGTCCGTGTTTGTTCACAAAGGGCAGTGTGGCAGGCCCACAGTAGCTGCACTGGTGGGTCAGGTCATGGACCAGTGCAGGGGCAAGCCGCGTTCCCCTCCCCAACAGGGGATGACTCACTCAGCCTTACTCAGCCAGCCCTACCCTGCCTCTAATGAAGCATGTCTCTCCTGTCTTCCCCCTGCCAAATTGATGACATTTGAGCCTTTATCCAAACACAAAGGATACAGTTAATTGTGAAATGACTCGAGGCCATCCCATTGACTAACTGGAAGTCACGTATTAAAGGGTCTGATTTCTGATGCTGCTGCCATGTTCTGCTCTGGCTCCTAATGTGCTCGTAGTCAATCAGCCTTATTCCTCTTCCATTGTTATCCCAGTCAATTGAGATAGTGGGAGAAAACAAGGGGAAGAGAGGGAGACAGATTATTCTGTTGTTTGCTAGATGAGCAGCTCTCTTACCTCCCAGTCCATTTATTAGCACATTGACATTCTCCCCATGTCTATGATCGCCTCTGTGCCATTCAAAACAAAGGCTTTCATTATTTATATATTCAAGTAATTGTGACACAGATGAATTGAAATTTAATGAATACTTTTTTCTCTCTCTCTCTCCTTCTCTGCCTTATTGAAATGCAAGCTCTGGCAGTGGAAATAATTTTATCCGCCATTTCTTTAATCTAGCCAACCTCCAGTCTCCAGCTCATAATGAATGCAGTGATTTTAGAGAGAGACAACGTAGGGTGTGTGTGTGTGTGTGTGTGTGTGTGTGTGTGCACAGTCACACACCTCAGACTGTACAGCTACATCTGGGAACGCAGAGAGCTTCCCCTGCTGTTCACACACAGACCCAGGTGGGCGTTGGAACACGTCCTGAAGGAAGATACATTACTAATACAACACTGATATGAGCGGGAACACAACGTGTCCCTTTCTCTCCCTCGGGACAGACCTCACCTCATTTAGTTTTAATCATCATCAAAGAGAAATAAGCTTTGCTTTTTTTTTTCTGTCTTACTTCCTGTAAATGACTGAGCAAATGTTGATGTTTGTTCTAGCCTGTGGAGCTGGATTGCTTGCAGGAAAGTCACTCAGGGAAAAAGGTTGCTTTGCCTTCTGCCGAGCCTACACCTCACCCTGGATAGAAAGCAAATGGCGAACACATTAGTATGGAAGGCAGCAATATTTTTTCTTTTATAGAGATAATAATGCACTGAGCCTCTACGAGGACTGCAGTAGAGAAACAGAGGTAATGTAATGCACATTAAAACCTCCACCTTTTTTTTTATAACGGCTGGATCTAGATGGAAAGGGGAACTCTATCCTTTTCACACATCTAGCAGACGAGCCTAATGAATTCTGAAATAGGTGACTTTTATTTCATGCCGACCATGCATAAAGATGCACACACTCGTTCACCCTTCATTTCCCCACCCAGTGCACTCATTCGCTCCTGCAGCACCGTCATACCCTCCCCCTCCCTCTCCGGTCTCTCTCTCTCTCTCCTGCAAACCCATTTCTCTCGTTACCCTCCCTCCCTCTGCTCTCTATTTCCTCTCTATCTCTTTTCCCTTTCTTATTCTCTCTACCTCCCATTTCCCCTTTCCTTTTCCCTATTCTCTCTTTCACACTCACTCTTTCTCCCTCATACACTCTATCCAACTCTTTCTCTCTGTCTCTCTCTCACACAGACTCTGTTTCTCCCTTCCTCCCTCCCACCCTCGCTGTCTTTCTCTATGTCTCATTTTCTGTCTGTCTAAGATAGGGGTAATGAAAATAATTGTGCTTCATTAATTCTGAGAGTCTGGCTAGATGATAGCCATTTTGAACTATGTTTGCCAATTAGGCCATCCAAATTAAAAGTGACCTTGGGATACTCTCTGCACTTGCCTCTCGTCGCCTAATGAAGCGGTTGTCTAGAAACAGTCCACTTTGTAATGTAAATCACCACAGTGTTTTGTTTTTGTGACTCTCCATGCTGGTCGCATTAATTTGCCACTTTTCCTTTGGAGGAGAAGGGGGAAAGAGAGAGGGGAAGAAATTTTTTTGAAATGGATGGATATTTTCCAGTGGATTTCTGATTGCACTAATCACAAGGTGATGGACTAGAGAACATTTACTGTTCCACTTAACCTCAGAGCCCCTGCAAACCCACTGTGGGTTGAGCACGACCTGCCATGCAAAGGGAGAGAGAGAGGGAATGTCTGTTTGGAGCTGGAAGATATATGCCAGAGAGGGGCATGCTCTTTCACAGATATGTCCTCATTGGCCTCACTATTTGGAGGACTTGTTGCCACTGGCAGACTTGCAGAGGCCAGATGGCCTTTTGAGAGGCACAGAACAAAGGCTGGAACGCAAAGCTTTAAAAAAAATACTTTGATGATTTGTTTATCTGTTTCACAGGATGTTCATCTATTATCTGTTCAATCATATATTTTCTCCTGGCAACATGGCGTGTTGTTGTTATTTACTGATGAGAAAATATAAATTAGTTTGTGTTAATTGTTTAGGTAATTGTCGTTTGTTATTCAGTAGGAAAAGTCAGACTATTATTTTAAGCTTCTGTTTTCTGTCAAGATTTGATGTTGTGGAAAATGGTATCAGAACGTCTGTGATAGGGTTGTACATGAGAGAGCAGATCTATCAGCAGTCTATCAGAACCTGAAATGGAGGGAAAGTATAAAGAGAGATGGGAACAACCGACACAGGGAGAGAGAGAGGAGACAGACAGACAGACAGACAGACAGACAGGGGGAGAGAGGGAGGAGACAGACAGACAGACAGACAGGGGGAGAGAGGGAGGAGACAGACAGACAGGGGGAGAGAGAGAGGAGACAGACAGACAGGGGGAGAGAGGGAGGAGACAGACAGACACGGGGAGAGAGAGAGGAGACAGACAGACAGGGGGAGAGAGAGAGGAGACAGACAGGGGGAGAGAGGGAGGAGACAGACAGAAACGGGGAGAGAGGGAGGAGACAGACAGACAGGGGGAGAGAGAGAGGAGACAGACAGACAGGGGGAGAGAGGGAGGAGACAGACAGACAGGGGGAGAGAGGGAGGAGACAGACAGACAGGGGGAGAGAGGGAGGAGACAGACAGACAGGGGGAGAGAGGGAGGAGACAGACAGAAACGGGGAGAGAGGGAGGAGACAGACAGACAGGGGGAGAGAGAGAGGAGACAGACAGACAGGGGGAGAGAGGGAGGAGACAGACAGACAGGGGGAGAGAGGGAGGAGACAGACAGACAGGGGGAGAGAGGGAGGAGACAGACAGACAGGGGGAGAGAGGGAGGAGACAGACAGACAGGGGGAGAGAGGGAGGAGACAGACAGACAGGGCGAGAGAGGGAGGAGACAGACAGACAGGGGGAGAGAGGGAGGAGACAGACAGACAGGGGGAAAGGATGGCAGAGAGGAGGTGGAGGTGTGAATTGAAATGCAGCATGAGTAGTAAGGCTGATTATTCTGTTTGGGGAGTTAATTGAAGAAAGGTGAAGCAGACAGTGCCTCATCTCCCAGACTTTTCCAATCTCAATCAGTGATTATTGTTAAATAGGAGCCGGTTAATGAGAGCTTTTGGAGAATTGTAGTCTTTTTGTATGGGAAAGAAGTGCTTTGAGTGGAAGAGATGGAAGGGAAACTGGGTGGGGGTACTATCTAAGATAGAAGGAGGTTGCTGTCATTCACACATGATTGTCTTCAACCTTTTGAGAGCACAGAAAAACTGCCCGCTTCTCTGCACTTTTTAAATCAATATTCATTGCTCTTCAAATGTTGTAATCAATTTGGTAAAAGCTTTGTTAATAATAGGCATCCATTTCACTGAATATAAATATAACTTTAGATATTTGCAGCTTGTAGGAATGACAGTTTTTTCCTCCTAAATGGACAGAAGTTACATTACCCAGAATGCCTTAGTCCATGACAGCTTGCTTCCTCCATTGGAATTAGATGCCCTTTTTTCAAGGAAGAATTATTTAATTAGGATCTCTAATAAGCTTTTCAGCGGTCTAAGGTAGGCCTTTCAGCCCATCTCACTAATTGGCTGCAGCAGAACTTTCAAAGGTACATGACTAAACACCAGCCATGTTCACAGTGCAAATTATGTGAATGGCAAATAAATAAAAAGTAAGAAGCCAAGGGAAATATAATGATTCTGTGTGTGTGTGTGCACATACTACATTTTGCTCCATCACGTTGTGTGTGTGTGTGTGTGAATCTAGAAATGGACCCACAGTCAGTTACAGATACAATTAGACCATCTAACCTCTCTTTTGTGGACCAGGAAATGTTTAACATTAGTCTTGTCTTATATTTCCAGGTGACAGCGACAGAGGTGCTACCAGCCAGCATGTTCATCCCAGTCCCTGGCCCGGAAGCACAGAGCACGCCCCAGGCCACAGCCAACTCGAGCTCTGATGAAACAAAGAAACTAAATGGTCAGTATTTATCATCAGTGTCGTAATTACTCTGTCCTAGAGCCTAGTTCTTTGGACTTTCTGTCAAATTGTCCATTATTTGATTGGTCTGTGAAGGGTAAATTTGACACAATAGACATTACATGTTTTCCCTGAAAATGTAATGATCATGGTGATCATGTGGAGGCCATCATTCACAACAAAGGAATAACAATGATTCCTGCATCTGCAGGAGTCTGAATTAGTTATTACCTCTATGTAGCAACCCATCCCCTGGAGATTCTGAAATAATACATGCATCAAGGACTCCTAAGTAGAGACAAGATGTCCTCTGTTGAAATTACATTTTGTTTCACACAGACTCTGCTCTATGTGGGAGCCTTTTTAATACTGTTTTTTTTTGTGATTTTATTTATTGACAGAAACATCAGACATAGAGCCAGAGAAGGGTGTCTCATTGCCTACAGATATAACTGAAGCTCGCAAGTCACCTCTGGAGGATCAGCAGACGGGGCGAGAAGACGCCACAGGATTCCTGTGCTGGAAGAAAGGCTGCAACCAAGTCTTCAAATCCTCAAACTCCCTCCAGATGCACTTCAATGAGGTCCACAACAAAAGGCCCCAGCTGCCTGTCTCGGACCGCCATGTCTACAAGTACCGCTGTAACCAGTGCAGCCTGGCCTTCAAGACTGTGGAGAAGCTCCAGCTGCACTCCCAGTACCACGTGATCAGAGCAGCCACCATGTGCTGCCTGTGCCAGCGCAGCTTCAGGACCCTACAGGCCTTGAAGAAACATTTGGAGACCAGCCACCTGGAGCTGAGCGAAGCCGACATCCAGCAGCTCTACGGGGGCCTGCTGATGAACGGAGACCTGATGGTCATGGGTGACCCCTCCCTGGGAGAGGACCACGGAGCCCTGGGAGAGGAGGACAAGGAAGGAGAGGAAAGTGACCCCGAGGAGAAGCAAAGCCCGACCGGCAGTGATTCCGGTTCATTACTGGAGGACTCTGGATCTGAGCCCAAACGGGCGCTGCCCTTCAGAAAAGGTCCTAACTTTACCATGGAGAAGTTTTTAGATCCCTCGCGCCCTTTCAAGTGCACAGTGTGCAAAGAGTCTTTCACACAGAAAAACATTCTCCTGGTTCACTACAACTCGGTCTCCCACCTACACAAGGTGAAGAGGGCCCTACAAGAGTCCAGCACTGGTCAACCGGAGCCCACCAGTAGCCCGGACAACAAACCATTCAAGTGTAGCACTTGTAATGTGGCTTACAGCCAGAGCTCCACCCTGGAGATCCACATGCGCTCGGTCCTTCACCAGACCAAAGCTCGTGCAGCCAAGCTTGAAGCAGCGGGAGGCAGCACCAGTGGAAGTGGTTCCGGCATGTGTGGAGGAGGATCCTCCGTTAGCACTTCAACTCCTAGCCCCAGCCCTGCTACGAACTCAACTACTAGCTCCAGCAACCATAGCTCTTCTATTGCCCAAACAACTCAGAGTTTCCTCACAGGCAACCACATGAGCCAGTCTCACAGCATTGAAAGCCTGGGGAACTCCTCCATGACCTGTCACCCCTCACCGTCTGAGAACCACGAAGTGAAAAAGAAGAAATTTGCAGACATGCTGTCTGCCAGGGGACAACAGCAACAGCAGCAGCTCCAGCAGCAGCAGCAGTTGGCCCAGGCCCAAGCTCAGGCCCAGGCCCAGCTTCAGCAGGAGCTCCAACAGCAAGCTGCCCTCATCCAGTCCCAGCTCTTCAACCCAGCACTTCTGCAGCACTTCCCCATGACGACGGACGCCCTTCTCCCTTTGCAGCAACAGCAGCTGCTCTTCCCTTTCTACATCCCCGGAGCGGAATTTCAGCTGAACCCCGAGATAAACCTCAACAGTTCGGCACTGGGCCTGACCGGCTCCTCCACCTCCTCTCTGTTGGAAGACCTGAAGAACTCTGCCCAGCAGGCGCAGCAAAGCTGCCTGCAGCAGCAGCTGATGCATCACCACCTCCAGCAGCAGCACCAGCAGCAGCAGCAGCAGGCGCACTCCCAGGCCCAAGGCCAGATGGCGTTGCTTCAGCAGAGTGCGGCTCTCCTCCACCAGGCGGATAAAAAGCAGAAGGCTGCCTCTCACCACAGCGAGAAGGAGAGGGAAATGCAGAGAGATAAGGACACAAGCGAGAAGGGCGAAGACCACTCGGCTAAAGACGCTTCAGACAGGCTCAAGGAAAAGAAGGACATCCAGCAGTCTGTGATGAACACAAACCACGATCTTGGCTTTCCTCCGCCAAGGATTGCTTCAGACGCTCGTGGGAATGCCACTAAAGCCCTGTTGGAGAACTTTGGGTTTGAGCTAGTCATTCAATACAATGAAAACAAGCAAAAGGCTCAGAAGAAGCCAGGGGGAACGGGACCCACAGGATCAAGCGGACCTGGTGGGATCACAAGAGTGGTGGATCCCATCGAGGGCTTAGAGAAGCTGGAGTGCGAGGCCTGTGGAAAGCTCTTCTCAAACATACTGATTCTGAAGAGTCACCAGGAGCATATCCATCAAGCCTTCTTCCCATTCCGATCCCTCGAGAGATTTGCTAAGGAATACAGGGAGCAATATGACAAGCTGTACCCACTGAGACCTTTAACACCGGAAACGGCTCCCCCTCCTCCTCCTCCTCCGCCTCCTCCTCCCCCACCTCCACCCCCTCCGCAGAGGGCCCCAACACCAAATATCCCTGTATCAGCCCCTTCTCACACACCCCCAACTGTGTCCACCCCACAGCCTCAAGTATCCATGGCTCAAATTCAAATGCCAATGGACTTGCCCCTTTTCTCACCGCTCATGATGCAGCCGATGTCTCTCCAGTCTCTGCCCTCTCAAATGTCTGGACAGCTGTCCTCCGTGGAGTCAGGCCTGGCTTCAGACCTTGCCCAGCTTTACCAACAGCAGCTCACGCCAGCCATGTTGCAGCAGCAGCAGAACAAGAGGCCTCGCACGCGCATCACAGACGACCAGCTCAGGGTTCTGAGACAGTACTTCGACATTAACAATTCACCAAATGAGGATCAGATCAAGGAGATGGCGGATAAGTCTGGGCTTCCTCAAAAGGTGATAAAGCACTGGTTCCGTAACACCCTCTTCAAAGAGCGCCAGCGCAACAAAGACTCGCCTTACAATTTCAACAACCCGCCCATAACTACTCTTGAAGATACCAAAATTGACTCGAAGCCCCCCTCCCCCGAGCCCCAGAGACAAGAGTGTTACGGGAGCAAGAGATCCTCCAGAACAAGGTTTACCGACTACCAACTGAGAGTGCTTCAGGATTTCTTCGACGCTAACGCCTATCCGAAAGATGATGAATTTGAACAGCTTTCCAACCTACTCAGCCTTCCCACCCGTGTCATTGTAGTGTGGTTCCAGAATGCCCGTCAGAAAGCACGGAAGAATTATGAAAACCAGGGGGATGGCAGCAAAGACGGCGAACGAAGGGAGCTGTCGAACGACCGCTACATTCGCACCACTAACCTGAACTACCAGTGCAAGAAATGCAGTCTGGTTTTCCAGCGTATATTTGACCTTATAAAGCACCAAAAAAAGCTGTGTTACAAAGATGAAGATGAGGATGGGCAGTACGACAGCCAAAACGAAGACTCGATGGATCTTTCCCACGAATATTACACTCCGTCTGGGTCCTCCTGTCACACCCCCATGCCCTCCTCCTCCAGCCTGTGCCCTCTCCCGCCCTCTACCTCAGCTTTCTCCCACCTCTCTTCCGCCGAAAAGGAGGAGGCCTCACCAGCGAACACATCCAACTCCTATGACGAGAAGCCCAAACATTCAACTGAGATGTCCTCAGATCCACGCGACAACCAAACCACCATCAAGCAGGAAAGTGTTCATCAGCCCCAGTCCGAGACTCAGCACCACCGGCCCCAGCGGGAGGAGAAGCCCCCGGCTGTCCCAAAGACCAACAAGCATTCGTCTCCTTCTCTCTCCCATCAACAGCAGCAGTGTGGTCCCTCGGCCTCTCAGACCAGCCAGGCCCCTTCCCAGAGCTCCCACATGGGCCTCAACCCTCACTTGTCCTCTGCCACACAACAACAGCTGGCCCAGCAAATGATCCAATACCAGTGTGAGCAGTGCAAACTTGGCTTCCCCTCGTTTGAGCACTGGCAAGAGCATCAACAACTGCACTTCCTCTCCGTGCAGAACCAATTCATTCACCCCCAGTTCCTGGACCGGCCCATGGACATGCCCTTTATGCTGTTTGATCCCAGCAACCCACTGCTGGCCAGCCAGCTCCTGTCTGGGGCCATGCCACAGATCCCCAGCAGCTCTGCCACCTCTCCGTCCACCCCCACCTCCACCATGAACTCCCTCAAACGGAAGCTGGAGGAGAAGGCAGGCACCAGTCCAGGGGAGAATGACAGCACCAACAGTGGGGAGGAGCCCCAGAGAGACAAGCGCCTCAGGACCACTATCACACCCGAGCAGCTGGAGATCCTTTATCAGAAATACCTGTTGGACTCGAACCCCACGCGTAAAATGCTCGACCATATTGCTCACGAGGTGGGGCTTAAAAAGAGGGTGGTCCAGGTTTGGTTCCAGAACACCCGAGCTCGAGAGAGAAAAGGGCAGTTCAGGGCTGTGGGACCTGCTCAAGCTCACCGCCGCTGTCCATTTTGTCGGGCCCTCTTCAAAGCCAAAACTGCACTTGAGGCCCACATACGCTCCCGCCATTGGCATGAAGCTAAACGGGCCGGCTACAACTTAACCCTTTCTGGCATGTTGCCTGAACATGACGGGATGCAAATCAAGATGGATCCCCTTGATATCTCCAGCTATGCCCAGCTTGCCCCCTCTAACAATGATGGACAGAGCTCCTCTCTCTCCCCAGTGAGCAAAAGCATGGATTTGTCTCCCAGGGCCCTATTGAGCCCTTCATCCATCAAAGTTGAAGGGATGGAGGATTTTGAGAGTCCGACTATGTCCTCTGTTAACCTCAGCTTTGACCAAAACAAACTTGATAACGACGACTGTTCCTCCGTGAACACGGCCATCACAGACACCACCACCGGTGATGAGGCCAATGCAGACAACGACAGTGCTGATGCAAAGCACGGCCACAACAGTGGCGACTACCTATCTAAGTCTGGGGGTGCAGCCCCGTCCATCGAAAATGACGACCAGATGTCCTCAGGGCTGGTGAGCCCTGCAACAAGCTATTATGCTAAAGACTATGAAAATGAGAATATAGTGGACTACAGCGAGACCTCCAGTCTTGCTGACCCCTGCTCACCAAGCCCTGGAGCGTCAGGGAGCAGAAGCATCGACAGTGGGGATCGCCCTGGCCAAAAGCGCTTCCGCACCCAGATGACCAACCTTCAGCTAAAGGTACTGAAGTCTTGCTTCAATGACTACAGGACTCCGACCATGCTGGAGTGTGAGGTACTTGGCAACGATATCGGACTTCCAAAGAGGGTGGTTCAGGTGTGGTTCCAGAACGCTCGCGCCAAGGAGAAGAAGGCCAAGCTCAGCATGGCCAAGCACTTCGGGATCAACCAGACATCGTACGAGGGTCCCAAGACAGAGTGCCCTCTGTGCAGTGTCAAGTACAGCGCTCGTCTGTCTGTGCGAGATCACATCTTCTCCCAGCAACACATCTCCAAGGTGAAGGACACCATTGGGAGCCAGCTAGATAAGGAGAAAGAGTACTTTGACCCAGCGACTGTCCGCCAACTTATGGCTCAGCAGGAGATGGACCGCATCAAGAAAGCCAACGAGGTCCTTGGACTGGCGCAGCAGCAAGCCATGCAGCAGCAGGGGATGTTCGATAGCCCCGCTATGCAGGCCCTGAACCTACAGTCAGCCTATCCAAATCTGCAAGGGATCCCCCCTGTTCTTCTGCCAGGGGTTGGAAGCCCTTCCCTACCTGGTTTCAACTCATCCAACTCAGGTATGATGTTCAAACCTAACCAGACATAAAGTATTTGATGTCGTCGTAACTGTAGTAAATGGACAGTTTGAAGCCCCCTTTAGATGAAATGCACTTCTATATATGAAGGTACCTTTTGCAAACCCAATCTTGGCTGAAGATCAGGCAGAGCTTATACAAATCATTCACAGACAAGTTCTTCTCCTCTCAGTGAATCCTAGTGTTAAGAAGCCATGTGTTCATTCCAGAAGTCAGTATTAGAACATGTTATAACATTTCAACAGAGCATTATTCTGGTTGAAGCCACTACAAAACACTTAATATCAAACTAACGGTATTCAGATATTGGCCCTCCGCTTCACAAGCTACTTTAACTGTCACCACTTAGTCTGAGAACATTTAATATAGCCATGAAATGAATACTAATAACTTACTTTCGCTTTGACCTTGGAATGTCAGGAGCGCTTGACCTTATTATGATTTGTTCTACATGTTTTGATTACATTTCACTAAGTTCATTTAAAGGTCAGTTTGATAGACCTCTTAATAATTACATCTAAGGCAGAAAAACCCAATCTTAAAATGGAAGCAAATGATGGATTATAATGTGCTGTAAGATATATGATGTATTGCCTGCAAATCTCCATTCTCTTTGTTTCATCCTTTCCAGCTTTAACTCCTCCGAAACCTCCAAACCTCCTGAACATGCCTGGTGCCAGTGTTCCCTCCCCCAGCCTCCCCACATCTGGTCTACCCAACAAGCCTCCCTCCTCCTCCTCCCTGGCATCTCCCAGCCCAGCACAGGCCAGCACATCGGTCGCCCACTCCAACCCCACCTCCACATCCTCCACCACCACAACCCAGTCAGGCTCTCGTCCTGATCCCCCCAAAGAGCGTGATACTGAGAGGTCAAGAGACAAGGAGAAGTCCAAGGAGAAATCAGAGAAGCAACAAACGCCATCCTCGACAGGAAGCACCCCAGCCCCCTCCACCTCTGCTGCCAGCGCCAAGAAAGAAAAACCCGATGCAGCTGTTCCCGCCACCTCCATGCCAACACCTGGCATGGAGTACGTGGTGGACCCAGCGCAGCTCCAAGCCCTGCAGGCTGCCTTGGCATCAGACCCCACAGCTCTCCTCACCAGTCAGTTCCTGCCCTATTTTATGCCTGGATTTTCCCCTTATTATGCCCCTCAGATGACTGGAGCTCTCCAAGGTGGCTACCTGCAGCCAATGTATGGCATGGAAAGCCTCTTCCCATACAACCCAACCTTGTCACAAGCGCTGATGGGCCTGTCCCCGGGGTCCTTGCTTCAGCACTACCAGCAATATCAGCAGAGCTTGCAGGAGGCGCTACAGCAGCAGCAGCGGCAGCTTCAGCAGATCCAGCAACCAAAAGCGAGCCAAACTCCAGTCCCCCCTCAACCCTCGGGGGATCGCAAAGAATCTGCCAAAGATCCAGTGAAAAAAGAGGAGCAGAAAGGCGTCCCCCATGGTGAGACTTCTTCCTCGTCCTCCTCCTCCTCTCACAATAACCTACACTCCGAGCAGCACGAGATGGATGGCAAAGTCGCGGACCCACTTCGAGACCAATACATCGTCCCCAAGGTGCAGTACAGGCTGGCGTGTCGCAAGTGTCAGGCGGTCTTCAACAAGGAAGAAGCAGCTGTCACCCACCTGAAGTCTATCTGCTTTTTCGGTCAGTCTGTGGCAAACCTTCAAGAGATGTTGCTGCGTGTCCCCAGTGGCGCTGGCGCAGGGGCGGGCAGTCTCTACGACTGCCTAGCCTGCGACACCACGCTGGATGGGGAGAAAGCACTTAGTCAACACCTGGAGTCGGCCTTGCACAAACACAGAACAATCAAGCGATCAGCCAGAAATGCCAAAGAGCACGCTAC
Source organism: Osmerus eperlanus (assembly GCF_963692335.1). Lineage (NCBI taxonomy): Eukaryota > Metazoa > Chordata > Actinopteri > Osmeriformes > Osmeridae > Osmerus > Osmerus eperlanus. The sequence goes on along the minus strand of NC_085027.1, from coordinate 15,775,053 downwards.
TAGTTTATTACCTCACTCTTCAGCCTGCTTCCCCGATCCTAACACCGCATCTACCTCGCAGTCTGCCACTCATCCCATCAGCACCCCTCCTCCTCCGCCAACGACATCAGCCACCATGCCGTCCTCCTCTGTCTCTTCATCATTGTGCTCCTCCTCTGCTACCCCTCTCAACACCACAGCTGCTGGCAAACCCTGGCCCCAGGCCCCTTTCTCCAGAGCTTTAGCTGGGAAGCCCAATGCCACCCCCTCCTCTACTTCCTCCTCTTTTCCTCCAGTATCCTCACCCTCAACGGTTACCTCAAGTTCATTGAGCACCTCAGGAGTTCAGACCTCGATACCAACAGACGTCTTTACCGACGAGTCTGACTCTGACAGCAGTCAGAAGTCAGCAGACAGGCTGGGCAGGACGGCGGAGGAGCCGCAGCAGCCCGGCTGTCTCAAAGACAGTAGTAGTTGTAGTAGTAATCTTGCTAGTGTAGGAACGGACTCCATCAGATTGTAAAAGAGCTTTCGTTGATGGACAATATTTAAAAAATGTAAAAGGCAAAAAAAATACACAAATGGGAAAAAAAATACAAATAAAAAGCAGCGATGTTAAAATACGTTTAAAAGTATACAAAACCAATTTTAGAAAAAGATGTGTAAAGACTAACTGCAATTCCAAAGCTTGTAACCAAAAATTTAAATGTTAGTGGATTGTTTTCCCATATCAACATGCTGGTTTCGTTTATTTCAACTGAAGTATATACATATATATGTATAAGAATAGAAAAGATCACTGCAGTTAAGTTTTGGGTAATGAAAGAGGAATGCTGTATAGCAATGGACTGCCTCAAAGTTGTTAAATGGCCCCTGAAACCTTTCGACAAAGTACAAGTCAACAAGCTGTCCCTTGTGTAATTATTTCTACTTAATAGCACAGTCACACAAAGCCAGTATGTACTGTATGGGAGAATAGTCTATCCGTTTTCTTGCTATCTAAGCATTCAAATACCAATGGCTTGCAAAAGTAAAAGAATAATGTAATGTCTATTTTATTCTCAGGTCAACAGCTCACAGATGTTTTTCTGTTACAGAAGTCCATTGTTTTACACCTTTTGTTTCTGACAGGAAATGAACATGTGTACTAGTTTTATTTTCTTCTGAAAATTCATTTTAATGACAGAAAGTTGTAAAATGAGTGAAAATATCATTAAGGCATAGCTTTCTGGGCATTCAAAAGGGTAGCTGATCTGCTAATTTTAAACATTTGGAATTCTTTTAAAGGGGGGAAATTAGCAATCCCATTTTTCCCAGACACGGAGAGCACTGCAGACATGTTGATGGGGGATAAAAAAGATTTTTGATAAAAAAACTTTCTGTATTTATGATAGATATGAACATTTTTGGTGTTAAGTAGATTGTTGCATTGGAAATGAATTTAAACAGTATGGTAGATTGAAAAATCTTTGTGTACATTTAGCTTTTGTATCGTCCAACTTTAAGGCGCTTCATTTGATGTTGTCTTGGTCATTCCGATAGACTAGATTATGGAGCAGTAACTTATCTAAACTTTATTTCTGTCTTATTCTCGGCTTTGTTCACCCAACTGCCAATCTGACTAGGCAGGATCCTCTCTTTCAAAATGTTCTACTCTCTGTTTTGGTTGGTGTGGTACTGTACTGTTCAGTGGGTGTGGAGCTCAAACCCAGGTCACCTGCACCAAAGGCTTTCCCAAAAAGGCTATATCCAAATAGGGATATCCCTCTTTAAGGGGAGGATGAAGGCCTTACATTGGTCAAGATTGCTACAGTACTAACCAAGAAGAAAAATGATCCTGGGTGAAATGTTGGAAACTGTTTTTATTTGTTACCTTTGTGCACTTACCACTGTCTGACTCCTAATTACTCACTCTACTTGTTCCTCTCTATTCTCACGTTGTTTTTTTCTCCTGCGTATGTAGATATGGAGAAGGTTACTACTCCCTGTGCACTACAAAGCAGGTCTTTTGTTCTTCATGTAGTGTGGCTACAGTCGTTTTTCAGCTTTATGTTCATTTCAATTTTACGTTGATTGTTGTCATAGATGAAAATGAAAAAAGAATAATAATAATAATTCTCACGCTTTAAGACAAAAAGAAAATCCAAAGACTAAACACTTTCACCATTGGTGCATAAAGATAAGAAAAGAGGCTTCTTTATACTTGAGAATTTGTTGCTGTTTTTAGAGGAAAGGAAACAAAGTTTTAAAATAAAGGAGTGCGCATCAGAGTTGCCGTTTTTGCTTCTGTGCAAGCAGACAGGTGGCTTTTTTACGTATAATACCAAGAATACCAAAAACCAAAAAAGGGCCCATGTCCTTGCATTGTGGAGTAGCACCGTAACAGAGCCATTGCAGTTTGTAAGATAGAGGTTATAAGTCTTTGTTTAACTTTTCTGTCACACTCAAAAGTCAATTTTTTTAAGAAAATGTATAAGGTCTGGTCTTCGAGGACATACGTTTTGCTGCTAATGTAGAATTTTCAACAAAAAAAAAAAGAATACCTACAGTAGATGCATGCTCATTTTGCTTTTTGGCTAAGCTTTAAACTAAAACAAACAATAAACCATTTTCCTGCCTCTGCGACATCTTTTTTTTTGTTGTTGTTGCAAAAACGGAACTTTGAAGACTGTGAATATATGTTCCAAAGGACATTTTGCCGATTTTGTTTTTGAACAGACCAATGTTTAAAGCCAATGATCTATAAAGTTTGTAAAGAACAGTGCATTCCAAATATCACAACTGAGTTTTTTTTTTTTAAGCAAGGACTGATTCTATTTAATTTTTATTGATCATTTATCATTATCTTTGTTTCCGGTTTCTAAGGTGACTGTAAGCTGTTGTGTAAATTTAGTATCATGAGTTGCTTAACAAAATGGCTTAGATCTGTCATTTTGGGCTGGCATGGAAAGTTGACAAGAATCCCTCCATCCAGTTAAGGGTGTTGCTCACTTGTTCAGCAAGTAACAGTGGTTAAGTAATAGTGGTTTTACCAAAAATGTATATAATACATCTGGTACTGACACGTCTCATAGGTTTAGTGTCATCATGCCTCTCAACATATAACAAGTCTCAGAAGGAAATAATGGCTGTTTTGCTGAGTCTGGAGTGGCTGCCTCCCCTTCCTGGGAAATCCAGTAGTGACTTTCCCCAGGTCTCTGCAGGATGTTCAGCCATGTTAATGCACGATGTTGATTACAGGTTTCTAAGGGACATCTTCATTCCAAAGCATTATAAGTCTGGAAAAAGCAGGAGGTTTTTTGAAGATGTCCCTTGCTTTCGGATAGTTAAGAGGTATGTCATGCCTTCATGTCCAAAGAGGTCACTCGCTCCAACTTATTGCAATGGAAATGGATGTGCTTAAGTATCCCCCCTCCCCCTCTCACAGAAGAAAACCTAAACTGAAATGTCATTTTCTTATACCAAAACCAAGACATATTTAAATTTGTGAATAACTGCTTTTTTGGCCCCTAGTGTATAGCAAGTGTATTTGCCCTAATAGACACAAATGCCGCCATCTCGGAAGTGTGTTTAAAGTGTTACGTCTTGCAGAGCAATGTGATTTGGTGTTAATACTTCCGCATGCTGTTGAAATTCGGTTCATTTGATCTGCAAGTTTGCCACTCCTCTAAAGTCCTGTTATCTAGAATATTGTTCATATAATTATTTTTTGAGAATTCTAATGTTGTACAGTTTATTCTTGAATGCATTTGCTTTATTTTGGTTTTCAGATAATGTCAGACATTTATTATTATTTTCATATAAGTGTATGTTATTTTAGTTCCTGTATATTACTTTTACTCATATAAATTAATGTTAACACTAGCTTTAATTTGAATCGCTGAAAAATCTTTATTCTATGACCTGGCCACTTTATGGTGTAATAATGTTCTTATATTTGTTTGTCTTTTTGACACTGTTTGATCTCTTATTTCCAAAGTGTAATCATTTTTTGGCTCTTTTGTGGAAGACAAAGTCAGTTCTTCACAACAGATTCAGCCAGCATGGACTGTGTGTGGGAGTTTGTATGTTTCTGTGTGTGTGCATTTTCATAAGAGCCAGCTTCAGTTTGAGTTTTTATACATTTTATTTTATACTGTAACTTTATTTACACACCAAAACATACTGAACCGCAAAGCTGGATAATGAATAAAGTGGTGAAGAAATTTTAAATTTTAAAGGTAACAATAATCAACACGAGGAGGACGATGATACCGAAGCACTGAGCAGTTTTTATTTGATTGAATATATGAATGTGGCCAAAGCTTTATGCAGTTGAAAACAAAAAGGAAAATTACAATTTGTGCCCCTGATAAGTGTATATTTTATTGTGGCACGATACAGCAGACACATGAGATCCTTTGACTCGCATTGGGATACTTGATTTTGATGGACATTTACAAAGAAAGAAAAAGACAAGGTTTTGCTGTAGAGGTCATCTTTTGCCCACTGTGAAAATTAACATGTATACAGATATAGATATATTTAAACAAGACATCAACTTTTTTTCTTTGAAATGATAAAGAAGGAATGGAAAGAAGAAATGAACTCTGGGAAACTTTGGAGATCTTGTTGAGAGGACAGGGGAGGCTGTGGGCTCACCAAAACTGGGCTTGGAAGCCAAAGACAGGCTCACAACTGCTTTAATATCACCTCCTTGTCTGACTAGTGACAACTCTGTCGTGGGGATGGACTCTGGAACCACTGGACACGAGCGACACAGAGAGGAAAAACCTTAGATGAAGCTGAACTTAAGTGGCTCCAGCTGCCCTCCTTCCCTCTGTCTCTGTCTCTCTCTCTCTCTCTTTCTCCAGCTCTGCCTCTGCTTCTGCTCTTTGATGGACATTTTCCGCACTTCTGGACGGGATGGACAGAGTTGCTTGCCTCATTTCTCCCGGTTCACGTTGTTGCTACCTGTTTCATTTCCTCCTACTTGTCCAGCGGACTGACAAGTAAAAGCTCTCTAGTGTGATGGCGGCTCGCCCCTCTCTCTCTCTGTTCATCAAACCATCGGGAGAGAGAACTGAATCAGAGAGAAAGGGGGAGGGTTCTCTAGACTGTCATTCCTTAAGAGGCAGTTACACACAAAAAAAAGCGAATCAACCAAAATTAACAACCAAACTAACAAACAACCAAACAAACCATTTGCTCCAACTTCAAAGATGAACTGTTACTTGGAGCTCTCTCTGTTCCTTTTGTGACTCCTGGTGCCACAATATTTTTTTTTGATGCATTTTGTTTTCCTTTTTTGTTTCCTTGACTTATTCCTCCTCCGAGCCTCACAAGCATGGCTCAGTGGCTCCAGGCAGCCCACCCGAGGGTAGAAAAAACAGCCTTGCAATGTACAAAAAAGAGCAAGTTAAACCAAAAATGTTGTTCTTGATGTCTTTTCTATACTGTAGTCTTGTTAGCTTTTTTGTTACTGTAATTATATGATGAAGATTTCCAAACTGTACCAAATTACATGGAAACTAACATACATAAACCACATGGAACTTCAGACTTTTAAAGAAACTTTTGTCACAAAAACCTTGTTGTCCTAGTTAAGTTGATTGTAGATGGTAATTGAATATACTCCTTTGAAAATATTTCATCAAGTATGTTTCTTGCTCATTGTGATACATTAAAAAAGTATGAGCATAAAATGCATCCATTTTGTCTCGTCCTTGTGTGTTTTCTCATGGAAAAGTATGTGTTGAGAGGATAAGTGAATTATACTTCAGTAGAACATTTCATACTGAAGGTCTGTGTCTCCTCCTCTTGATGATAACATAATACAACTGCACTTTCTACATAGCGACTGTAATATTGAACCAATCGCATGCACAACACAACCTTAGCATTATGTTTATTATAGCTGCAGTGTTATTTTCAAGACCTTTACGTCCCTTTTGTATCTCTTTAAGGCCAATTAGAGTTTTAACATTTTAATGAAACCTCATTGTTTTAATTAATGCACGGAAAGTGTGATCTTGTCAGAGCCCTTCAGCTTCTTCTGAAATCTTTGTGCCCTGAGATACATCAGCCTCCATCGCTTTGTCTGCTAGGGCAGCTCCGTGGAATATTAAAAAACAATATTAATTAAACATATTAAGCTACAAATGTGGGCGAGCGCTTAATTAGAAGTGGCTGTTTGTGACTAATTCAAGTTGATTAACGCGGAGAAAATGTTTAACTCCAAGTGAAGTATAACGGCCATGGTTTGTAATCCATCTTGACTGATGTTGAAACTCAAGTGAATTGTACAGTAGCACTGTTCTCCTTTGAGATTAAGTCATTCAGAAGTTGAAAGGGAAACTGTCGCTGCCTGTCGTACAGGGAAGTGCATGTGCGTGCCATTCTCGCTGGGATGTGACACACTGCGACCTCTGAGAGAGGGCGTTCTGCTGCTTCCCAACCTTCCTGTATCAACCCCTTTACCTCCTCTCAGCCATGTATTCCTGGTCCACCAAAAAGCTGAGGTATAGTGCTGTTCTGCACATCATAGCCTGTAGCTACACACGCACACACACACACACACACACCAACTTTTTGAGAATGGACACAGTACTTCAGACTTCAGGTATCAGACTTCTGTATCCAATTTGCACTGAATTGCATTTCAAATACAAACGGGAAAGTTAATAATACTGTAAACTGCTCTAAGGACTGTGCAAGGTAAAAAATAAATGAAAGGTTTTGCAGTATTACCACCAAAGGGTACACAACAGTACACCAGGGTACTTGGAAGCAAAGTTTCATTCACCAATACAACAAAACACTTGGAATCATAGGAAGGTGGGTTATAAACATGAGGGCTCTTTGCCTTTTATCAATAACTCATTTAAAATATAAATTTCAAAGATGTTTCTCATGTTTTCATTTCAAGATTTAATTGCTCCGGCAAGTAAACGTGGCATCCCATTGTGTTGAAAGTAATGCAGAAGGACTACTTATGAAATAATACGGTATGCTCTTACTGATGAATCAAACTGGAATAACAAGCAAGGGCCTTGGTTCCATTCAGGAACAGTGTGACACACAAGGGCATAAGCTCCCCTTTTGAAGTTTCCTTTTAATAAAGGCATGTGCTGTTATTATTGCCTTGTGACCTTTAGCGAGCTGCAGTCTTAGTCAGAAGATTTGATTGAATTGCTTTCAGTTTTATTATAAATATGGACGAAGGGGTGAGTCCTTGTGAGCCTTGCGAAAACCTTGCAAGTCTATAAATGATTTTCTTTGAAATATGATTTGAACTTGAGCGTAATGAAAGGAAAATGTGTGCGTGCGTGCGTGCGTACGCGCGGGTTCAGAAATGCTGCATTAACAACAGGAGGCTCTGAAACAGAGGGGGGGAGGGGGGGGAGCAAGAGGGGCGATGAAGAGCACCACATCCCCACGGAGAAAGAGTTTGAAGGAGGGGGCCATCCTGTCTAGAGCAAGGAGCCTGATTCATCGGCCATGTTGAGCCAATTAACACGCAAGGGTACATCCCGAATGAATTAAAAGCACCCTAATCGGATCAGTGTGAAAAGCCAGGCCGCTTCCTCTGTCAGCTTCAGACCAGATGGCACCCCACACTCCCATGCAGCACTGCAACAGACTCGGCCCAAGTCGCAGAGTGTGAAATTAGGTTAGCGCCTGAGTCTAACACTGGCCACGGGGCAAGGCTAGCTCCCTGGCTCTCCCTGGCCTGAAGATACAGGGGCCACCCTAAAGACATAAAAGCCCATATTGAATTATCATCCACGCTGCCCCTCACTCCCTCTGTGGTGGGCCACAGTAGAGAGAGGGGGGGGGGGTAGGTGGTTCTGTCTGATTGACAGCTCCACAGCGTCCTCTGCCCCCCAACCTTCAGCCTTCTCATTTTCCATTTCCTCAGAATGGCTCCTGGCGTATCTGAACATACTCCCTCCCAGGCCTTGCAGCCCTGCAGATCAGCTGGATGAAATATCAGGGGCTCGGCTTGACTGGGTGACTCTAGCTGGGTGGTGATGCCATGTGGAGGTTTGGGGCCTAGCCCAGGTCTCACTAATGGCTCTGTGGGGTTTCCTAAGCTCTTGGGGATCCGCTTTCAACATTTGCTGTGAATCAAGGATACAAATGTCGGACAACTGAAGCCAAAGTGACTACAAAAAACACGGTCGTACAAAGCATGTCTATGTAATGGTGGGCATTGTCTCAAACTGGAAACATGGCTCTCCAATAGTTGTTTTGCTTGAAGTTGGCGCTGGCACTTGAGACTGCAAAGGCAGAAAATGAAGAGCAAAAGCTGGAGGGGAAACCACACAACCACACATGCCAGAAAGCTTTTTCAATCCCAGGCTGCACTGGTCAGGGTTGTCGTGCTGCCAGCCCACTCAACTGGAGAGCCTCACCTCCGTCACATTAACACAAAGTCCTAAAGACTTCCTCCTCCCAACCACTCTACACTGTACAGCATGTTTCTTCTCTCTCTCAATCACACACATCCAGATGAGGTCATGCAGCATTGATTTGATGAGAATTACAATTTGGATCTTTCGCTAGGGCTGTCATGGCTATCAAACCTTTGGAGATTCAGGGAAATGTGTCGAATTTGGAGTTGTGTGTGCTCTCTTCTGGGCTTCATCAATGAAACAAATGATGGTGTTTCACCAGCAAAGACTGTGAACATGCTGCATGCATTTGCGGCCTAGCCATTGAAAGGCTTTGGCTGAGCAGGGCTGCTTCACACATGAACACGTTTCTCTACTGGAGATGACTATCCTCTGACAGGCAGTCTGGTGCAATAACACAGTCCTCCATAAGAACGGGCTTCTCCTCCACAGGCCTGAATAACACAGGAAAACCCTCCCCACATCCCACCCCAGAATGATAACGCCCTCCATATTCCTCCTTCCTGTCCTTCTCTAGTTTCCTACTTTCCTCATCCTCCTCTCCTCCCATCCTTCCTCTTTAGGCTGATTTTTCTATCTCCATCTTCTTCCTAATGCCCCCCCCCCACCTCCCCTCTGCACCTCGACAATGTCTTCCTCCCCTATCAATGTCAAAGCCAAATTACAACGGAGCCGCGAGGACAGGTCAAACTAATTCAATCTCATCTGTCAAGAGAAATGATGGGTGAGGGGGATCCGAGGGAAAGCGAATGGGATAAAAATTGAAATGGGGAAGGCGAGCGGTTCCTGTTTTGGATGAGAGACCGGTTGGAAATAGACCTCCCACCTCCAGGAAAGTGGGCGATGGAGACCGACGTGTCACAGGAGGGTAGCGGAGTTATCTGACCATGAATATCCCAGATAACAGAGCCAGATCATGTGACCTAGGCCACAGAGAGACAGAGAGCCAAGCAGACAGACAGGGCCAGGGATGCAGCTTTGGGAAACGGGGACTTGCAACAATCCTCTTTTACTGAAAAAGACATAACCCATACTGACAGCACATTCTTGTGCTGCATCTTATAGACATATATTCAAGTGCGGACGCAATGTTTCTTTCTCATGCAAACTGTGTTCACCCCACATGCATTTACAATTGACTGTACACATCTCAAGTCTGTTTATCCCTCTTACCCCCCAGGCTCCCCACGGTAAACGATTGGCCCCCGACACCCAACACCCCACCCCTGTGACCCTCCTCCCCAACACCCCACCCCTGTGACCCTCCTCCCCCCCTGTGTGAGGAGACGAGGGAAGGAAGGTGTGGAGTGTGTCTTGGCAGGCACTGGGCCTTGCCGGAGCATTTCCCGTCTCCTGGACACAGGATCAGGTGTCGCCATTTTCACAGCACCTTCTGGTTCTGTTTAACAGGAAATGAGGTCCATCAGAAGAACTCGGACTAAAACGGAGTCAAAATGGGCCCTGACAGGCAGGAATATTAGCCTGTGACGGCAGCCAATAATTGAGTGATCGGCTCCCCTCTCTCTCATAATGAGGAGAATATGTGCTGGGAATGTGTTTGTCCTGCTTTTCTCCTTCTCCTGCCCTCTACTCCTCTCTCCTTCTCTTCTTTCCCCTATATCTAATAAATCATTTCTGGGGAAAAAAGGATGATCTTACTTCACTTCAAAGTTTTTCTCGAGGTGTCATAACTCTAACCTCAAAGTAATGTTATGCATGGGCTTTGGGGAACCTTTGCCCCTGAAACACATCTCTGGGTTGGTGGTAGGAGTCGTGAGAGAGAATTGGAGTACATGAGAGATCAATTATCACACCTCGTTTTGTTCTCATATGCAAATGATAATGGGTAGACCATGTAGGACCTCAACTGTCTGCTGGTGTGTACTTTCTCCATAAATGTGTTTCGCAGGTTCTGGTCTGATGGTGTCTGCTAAAGTACTTTTACAGATGAAAAAAAAAGTTCAAGAGAGAAACCTGGCTTCACCTAGTTCCAAGTGTCTCCAGTCGACGCTCAGCAGAAGGATTTAAGAGGGATAGACCAACAGAATAACCAGAATAAATCTAGCACTCAGCATCTTGAAACATCTCTGGAAAACGCGATTTTGCATGCGCTTTTAATAATCTATCTGTGTAGTGTGTGTGTGTGTATGCATGGGTGTGGGTATGTGTGTGTTTTTGTGTATGGAACAGATTGTGTTGTAAAAGTGCAGCTCTATTTATTGGAGGGGAGGGTGTGTGTCAGCAGGTCCTGTTTAGTGCAGGGCGAGGGTGGGGGTGAGGGCGGGGGTAGCGGCGTGGTGGGGGCTCTCTCTCCCGGTCTTTGAGGCGCAGCCTCAGGTTTCACACAGCTCTGGGAGAAGATTATTGTATCCTTCATACAATAATTGTTCTAAGACTTGTTCTTATTCATATTCCTCTGACTCCAGCCTTCTTCTCGTTTTCTCCTTCTTTTTCATCCACCTTTTTTCTTTAACCAAAGTCAGTTGTTGTCTGTTGCTGCTGGAATGCCTGTCGGACTGGGCCCTGACCCTGGGCAGGCTGCTCTAATGATGGGAAGATGAAAGAGCCAGGCCCATTCCCAGGCCGCCCTGTTAGGGGGTGCAGTCCTGTGAAATGGGGAGATAATAGAGACCAGGTGTTCAGCGGAGGCTGAGACCGTCCTCAGTCCTCCGTCTGAGAGCTGCACTCACGGAGAGGCCGGGCACACTGCTGCTGCCACGGCTGACGGGACGAGCTGAAGCACACACACACACACTCACTCACTCACAAACACACACACACACACCTGCACGCACACGAGGTAAAAGGTCAACAGCAACATATTTCCCTCACTTGTACACAAAATGGTGTCTATTAGATCTACGAGTCGCTTATTTGGATTTCAATAACATATTTCAACACTTGGGAAAAGTTAGTGTGAGAAATGTGTGCTGTCTGTGTTTCTGCATGTGGGTGCGTATGTGTGTCTGTGTGCGTGTGCGCGTGTGCGTGGGTGCGCGTGTGTGTGTGTGGGAACATCTTCATAAAGACGAGCGTTTGTATTATCTTTCATCCAGAACAACTCTATTTGTTGACCATTTACCCCTTGTAGCTGCTGTTAATGTGAAGTAGTGAAGTTTTAAAGGAAAGGTCAGGGGGATTGCCCTCAAAAGTGTTTCTAATCAGAGCAGACAGGCTTGCAAAGCTCCGCTGTAATTACGATCTAATTAGCAGGCAGCAGACAGAATCAAGCATGCCATTTAACATCAATAATTTAACCCTTAGGAAGCTCTCTGTGAAGAACGTCTCCAAAGCCCTGGCAGATGCTGAAACAAAACACCCAAATGTGTTTTGCCCACAGCAGGTCAGCAAATGTAAATTGGAGAGACTTGAGATGGTTAAAGAGGGACTCAACTGACTGAGTGGTCATTAAGGCCTTCCATATAAGAGCCCATTCCATATCCAATGATAAATATTAAACACTGATTACATGTAAATACGAAACTCTGACTGTTACTCGGACCATCATCACTGGCTATTGTCTTTGCCAGATTATATCATAATTCATTCTAATAGGGGAACATCTTGGGTCTTAACAGCAGCTGAGGGAAATTCTGATTAATCCTGAAGGAGAAGGAGCAATCAGAATGTTGAGTTTATAGACAAGGGTCTGACAGATGCAAAAGTAATCATCTCAGAAGAATATGGGAATATAGCAGAGAAGCAGATTTCTATTTGATTTACTCAGTCTGGCTATTGAAAAGGCTGTCGCTCAAGATGGCTTATCTTGTGAGGTAAAATGTAATTCCACTTCTGACATGTTGGGTTTCAAACCATATAAATCAAATATAGGCGTCATGTTTACTGTAGAATTATAGACAGAAGGGAAACATGGTTCTTCTCCAAATGAGATTTTTTTCCCCACTCCAGAACAGTGGGAAATTAAAGGGATATGTGTAGAAGAGAGAGAGAGGTAGACAGAAAGAAAAGGGGGGGGGGAGAGAAAGGTAAAGGAGAGAGAAAAATAGAGAGATAGAATTGGCTTGGTTTGTCAGTTGGTGCTTCTCTGTTTTAATGAAAGATTACTGTCACCATGCGAACAGACCCACTCCTGAATAAGCCAACTGCACAGTGTCATCTTGACATGAAATTGTTTACAGATATTTGGAGTTATTCTTGCAAAAAGCACTTTTGGCAGAGGTAAGCGTGATGAGAACTTGAACCCAGGGAAATGGGATTTCAGAGACAGATCCCTATTACTTTGTGAATCAGGTTGTTTGCTGAAGAAAAGTGAGCTGTTCTCTTAGCCAATTGACTGGCTCATATTATTACATTTTTGTGTCCCTTTCTGCCGAGCTGCAGGTGCACCTGACTGGTCCTGATAGAATAAATATTGACTGGTGCTGGAGGATTAGGAGGCCGAGGTCTGGCTGTGTGCAGGCTGGAGCAAGGACCTCGTCAGAGGCCAGCCTGGGTCTCTGGGTCCCTGGCTCTGTCTCTGTCTCTGTCTCGCTGTCTCTCTGTCCTTTCCCAGAAACACTGTGTGTATCAGTGTGGTTTGTGCAGCACATTGGCCTGCTCTCTACCGTGAGAGGACAACCACTCCCCGTGCAGGTCAAACTAAACAACTCTGGGACCCTTTTCAGAACTCGTAATATCATGATATACAGTCTACATGATCATCTATAGATGACCACCACCAAGATGCAATACATCCATGCACAAAGACACATACACACACACACACAAACACACACACAAACACACACAATCAATAAAATCCAGCCAAGGTCATCGTACATTAATTTAACTTTGTTATGTAGCTACCGTTTAAAATTAATATGGCCACCTTTTTAAATGCCGAGGTTATCAGACTCATAATAAATGCAGGGCAATACCCCCCACCCATCGCCCTCCTACCCTGATATATTCATTTTTGACCAAACGTCCCCGCTTGACTACTGTAACGAGGTATGATGTATTGAGCCTCAGCTGTTGCCATGGAGACGGCAGTCCCCTGTTACTTGTCATTAGAGCACAAACAAGCGCTGGCATCTAATGTCATCCCAGTCAACATGAGGGAGAGCGATGAGAAGGAGATAGTGTGTTGTGTGTGTGTACATATGTGTTAGATGGGAGCGCATGTATGTGTATGTGAGTGCATTTGTGTGTGTGTGAGTGTCGATATTTTGATTCTTTAGATCCACCAGGCAGACATACCCCTGCCGGGGTGCCTGGGCTGGGGGGGTAGGGGGGCTTATATGAAGGGGAGGGGGGGGGGCAGCCTTCCCGGTTTCTCCATAACCTTTCACTGATTCAAGGTGGGACTGCAGATGACAAAATGGAGTCAGGATATCTCGAGATAATTGCCTGCGCCCGTAATTCTCACAGCTCCCTCTCTTCCCTTTCTTCTCTCCCTCCCCTCCGTCGCTGTCTGGAATAATGGGGTCGTCCTGTAAATGGTCAGTGAAATCAAGATGCACCTTTAAACACAAACACAAACGCGATGGCATTTCCCTCTGGTTTATGTTTTACACGTAAAAACAATTCTGTGTTCAGTTCTGCATACACCGCAGCATGCAATTATACTTCAATGTGTGAGGTGGAGTTTACGTAATGTGTGGCATATGCAAATCGAAATGCTAAACTATTTTTGGTTGGTATTGATTAGTATTGAATATGTGCACTATTGTTTGCCTAGAATCACTCTAGTCCTAGATTCATCTAATGACAATTCTCTGTGGTGCTTCATGTGTGTTGACATTTGGTTGTAGTTTATAGCAAAATACTGTAAAGTTCTCATCAAGATTGAGAAAGTAGTATGTTGTATGTTTAGCACTGATCTTATTTTGTGCATCAGAAAGCTAATAACACCGGAACACCATTGCAACAGAAGCTTTCAGGTCTGCTCTGTACTTTAGATTTCGGTTTAATCAGGCACGACTCTCCAGTCGCCTTGTCTCGGGATGAAAGTGTGCAGCTTTTTTCAGATGTTCTCTTTCCCTCGTTTCAGTTTTAATCAACCGCTGCTTTCTAGTCCTGTTGTCTTGAGGTGAAAGTGTAGCAGCATTCCTCCCTGTCTTCTCCCTGAACATAATCTCTTCCTCACACAGAACATTAATCCTACCTTATTTCTCTCTGTGGCGCTCCTTTATTACTTCCAGGTGTTAAGGCCCTGTCTCGCTTACAGGCAGATGTGTTAGGAAAAAAAGCACGAGCCTTTGTTTGAGTTGTGCTGTGTTTCTAAAGGAAATATTCGCTTGGCTCTATTCTCTGAAGACATGAAAAGACAGGAAACCAAAACGAGGATTGGATGAATGAATGGGTGAGAGAGAGAGAGAGAGAGAGAGAGAGAGAGAGAGAGAGAGAGAGAGAGAGAGAGAGAGAGAGAGAGAGAGAGAGAGAGAGACAGAGAGAGAGAGAGAGAGAGAGAGAGAGAGAGAGAGAGAGAGAGAGAGAGAGAGAGAGAGAGAGAGAGAGAGAGAGAGAGAGAGAGAGAGAGAGAGAGAGAGAGAGAGAAGGTAAAACCATTTTGCCTTAAGGCCAGGCCATTGGTGTGTGTACTGTATGTTAGTTTTGGACAGGTCATCAATGAGGTGGTTGCCTTGGCTGTGTCTGTGCTAGGGCTATGTATGGGTTTCAGCACATGTTGTATTAACTTTAGCAAGGCAAGACCGCTAATGTGGACAATACTCCAGAGGTTCTGCCTGACACAGGGGTTCACTGTAAAGGATATACATTTAGGCATATCTGTTTAATGTGAAATAATGGATTCAATTCATAATGCATTTCCTGACATGGCAGGCAAATCTTCAATTATCATGCATAAACTAGAATGACATTGTAGGTGTCAATAAAGCCCTCTGTCTAAATAAAGGATACAAATGGGTCGTATTGTATTTGCATCGTCATTTGTTAGAGAAACAGAGAAGCTGCAGCAGACAGAATGAGGACCCTCTAAATCCTTCCCACATCTCCCCTTTGGACTTTCTTCGTTTTCCTGTAAGCAGCTAAACTGAGATCCCATGTACTAGCAATGAAAAGTGACAGGAAATTGACTAAAACATTGGAAATCAATGGAAAGTAAATGCGCTCCTTAAATACAAGTGAACAGCTGAGAGCTGCCTTCTACCCCCTCCTCCTCTACCTTTCTCTCTCTCACTCTCTTCCTTGCTCTTTTTTACCTTTTCCTCTCCCCCTCCATCTCTTTCCCAGTTCCTATCTCTCTCCCTCCATCTCTGTCTCAGACTAAGTCAATACCTGTACACAGTCGAGAAAAGATAGCTGATACTGCTTGTTAGTGGCTGTGTGTGTGTGTGTGTGTGTGTGTGTGTGTGTGTGTGTGTGTGTGTGTGTGTGTGTGTGTGTGTGTGTGTGTGTGTGTGTGTGTGTGTGTGTGTGTGCGTGTGTGTGCGTGTGTGTGTGTATGTATATGTGTGTGTGAATGTAGCAGTAAAGACAACCGTTTCCCCAGGGTGGGGGCCAGATCATTGTACAGGATGCAGAGGAAGTGCCCAGGGAGCAGCACTTCCAGGTCTTCCGGGCCTCTCGTTGTTCTGATTGGGTAGTACATTGAGTGAGGGTCCTGACTTTGATTTGATTATGCAATAATCCCATAAAAATCAGTTTTACAGTCCTCAGTATTTTCAAACTGCTTCAAAAAGCTAAAATACAGAGTTGTCTACACAGACATTACTCCTTCACTAATGAAAATGTTGGAAACCTTGATGTTGGTTTCATCCAAAACACAATAAGAAAATGTATTTTATTGTATGTATGATGACTTAGACATGGGTGCATTTATATCTTACCTTTAACATTTTTTTGGCTGACACTTTTATCATGAGGGACATAAGAATTGTGTACATTGAAGTGCAGGATATCAAGGATAATATGTACCGGTACATCCTTTTTCCATGGTCAAGGAATGGTCTGTTTTTGACCAGCACAGTGCAAATAGACATTTCAGCCACAGTTCAACAATAAAAATGTCTCATTTGAAGTGCAACAATCTAATCCACAGTAATACATAGCACAGTGCAACAAAATACAGCATAATGCTATGGTGCTACAAGTGGAACTCAAATACAAGCATAAAATTGACAAATTCGCAGGTGGATGATTAAAGTTATCATGGGAAAATTGCCACGATTAAATTATCTTTTTCTGACAATCAAATTGTAGATTTGATGGTCCATGAAAGAAGAATACACTCTACCAGTGAATGCGAGGAATTATGACACTGGACCCAGTTCAGCTCAACCTTGGGACTGTCCGTGGTCTCTCAATGCAGGGTCCCAGATGGTTAACAGTCTAGGAGTCCCTAATGACGTTTAACCCTTTGATCCCAGGACGTCCTAGCCTCAGGCACAGGGAGCCTGTACTTGACATCTGCTCTGATGGAGCTTATTGTGGAAGCTCCTGTCACATTTTTGGCTAGATAATTTATACAACCACTCACAAGAACCATCAAAACACAGATTTAATTGGATAGAAAACTGTGGCTTAGAAGAGATTGGACCAAAACAGAATAGAGCACAATTGAATAGAATAGAATAATAGGGATCAAGGAGACCAGTGTTTTTCAGTAAAGTACAATTGCGCTGAATTACCATTTAAAAGCACAATGCATAATATAGCAGCCCGTGATTCAAAATAACCAATGTCTGAGTAGAGCCCTAGAGACTGATTGCATTGGATTTCCTCTCTCCTTCAGACGGAAAGGGCCACAGTTACAGATATCAATTATTTTCAAATGTATCATTTTGAATTTACAGCAAGACAATCAGAAACAAAATGAGAAAAACAAATAAGAGCATGTAGGCAGGAAGTTGACGTGTGGGTGTAGCTCTGACTGTGCCAAGGTGAGGGGAGCATTTGTTCAGGCCAAATCAAAACAATAAAGCTGATTTATACTTCTCCAAATGATGTTCCTGTAATCGAGTCAATTCCCTCCAAATCCATTTACCATGTTTGGAGAATGAGGCCCCGCGAGCGCTTTGATGATGTAATGCCCCATACAGGTTTGGAAGACTTGATTCTTAATCCAGACCTCTGTCATCCCACTGCAGATCAATGGGGGTGGTGATCAATAGCATTACATACAAATCTCTGTCAATTTCCCACCAAACTGTGCTGGCACACAATCTGTCCACCTGCCAACTGCCCAGTGGCCAGGGGAGGCTGGCTGGCTGGCTTGTTGGATGGCTGGCTGGCTGTGTGGTTCCAATGCACTCTGTACTTCTACTCTTTGTCAATGAGGCTAAAGGCTAAACAGAAATTTGAAGCCGAAAATAGACAAGATTCACCCTTCAAAATGAGCTCATCCAGTATTACATGAGAATTGTGGGAAAACGATATACTTAAACAAATTTGTCTGCCCTGTTCTTTTGAGGATTTTTTCTCTCTAAATGAACACAGCACATACTGTATGTCAATGTAAGCTTTTTCACACAGAATAATATATATTTTATGTTATATGAAGAGAAAGGTTAACAGCCCAAATGTGTGGATTGCAGAAAGAGAGCAGGGGGATTGTGGGTAAAAGAGCCCTGAGGATTTGTGTTTTATGGTTTTGTGGCTGAGGCTCCTGGCTGTGCGACTCTGTGTTTCCATGTTCGCTGTGTAATGCCTGCCCTTTCAAGACAGACCGCAGAGGCATCACCATGGCAAATCAGAGTGTAGGTAAAACAGAAATTAGAGAGGAGACATTACTGTCAAAACAAACTTCAGGGAGACACATAAATAAGGATGTATAAAATTGTCATCTTTTCTGTCATCTCCATCATCTGAAATCCCTCTCCCTCCTGCACTGGTTGGTGTAAGGTTGACCATGCAGGGGTTAAATCCATTGCACCATAAAACCAGAGCTGTTCATAAAATGGTGGAATAAGAAGCAGAAATAATATTTCAAGTATGATTAGTTCATCCGCAGGGCACCTTGTGCGATTGAGAAAGGGGGTGCAAGGGGGAGGGGGGCATTGTGCACGGCGAGCAGTAAATTATATCTAGCCTTTGAATGATTCCTGCAGATCCTATTACGACAGTGAGGGGGCTGGGGACTGGGAGGGGTGGTGGAGGGGAGGTGGGGGGGGGGGGGGCAGGCGGGGAGAGAAGGGGGCAGTTGGAAGAGAGAAAAGCAGCAGAACGAATCGGATGAATTCTGTTTCCAGCTGTCCGAATAAGGAGGGAAGGTGGGGGTGTTGAGGAGCAGCAGGGGGGGGGGGGGGGCAGGGGAGGGGCTGAGGAGGGACAATAACAAATGCATTAGTTCCTGATTCAAAAATACTGTCATCTTTAACATACAGGAACCAAACAGCTTGCTTTTGTACTCATACCACACTTTTTCTCGTTTGACCACCTCCCTCTCAAACGAAGAAAAGAGAGGTTTACATCTATCTTCTGTCTCATTTAAACACCCCCTTGTTCCACCCCTCCCGTGTCTGCTGCCACAGTGTTCCCTGAATATTTGAGACGCGCTTGTCTCCCATTTGTCACCTTGACTGCTGATATAGTGGCTGACATTGGCTGAGGCATTAACGTGCTGCTGGAGATTGCCTCGACAGAGAGACAGGAGACATGCTGCATATCTTCACCCCTCGTTTCTCCGATTTCAGAGCAGGCCCCACAGTGCTGTTCAGCTTAAGTTCTTCTTCTCTTTGGGACACTAAATCACATGCAAGGAAGTGCGAGTGTAGGGTTGAACGAGTAGGACAATGAGGATAACTTTATAACAATGTTAGACCAAATGTAGTTTGAAATCAGTTGTTTGTCTCGTGGATCCGTTTATTTTTTATTTTTATCAAAGCTACAGCCCCATCTCTGGCTAAGCAGATGAAACAACTCTATAACTATTAATCATGTCTAAAATGGCACCCTCCAAAAATAATCCCCTGTTTCATAGTGTGATGAACGTGGAGAGTCTCATAGGAGGAATTTATTGCCACAACTGTTGACATCAGCCACTTGTTCTGCAGCTCAACATTCCTGGAGTATGAGCTGTGTAAACAGGTGAGCTCTGACAGAGATATGGCTGCCATCAGTCACTAGTCTGCCAGCATCACATTACACTGCCTGTCATGTGCCAGTACCAACCCTTAACCAGAACTATCTGCCCAATAACACCAACCCTCCCCCAGTCCACCAAGGCACAGCGGGGACCCGGGAGATTCCACCCAGTTCAGAGATCAAATATCCCAGAATCACCACCACACATCCCATATATCGTGAGAAACATAGACTTGTCATATACTGTAGGCAACAAAAACAAGGGCTCTAGTTACAGACCTTACTGTGTAAAGCTATGGTGGAAAATAGGACAGTAGTCTCACAGCATGTGTTACACATGTTAGTAGTTTTTGTTATGTCCTCCTCAGACATACAGCATGTCCCTCTGGTCAACTGTGAAAGCTGCTGTACTTACATAGCAGAACATTAATTTCACCTCATTTAAATACAATGTGTTGATTATACAAAATGGAGACGGGAGAGGGGTGCGTGTTTAATTCAGAACATTAATAATAACAGAATGGAGGGAACAGGAGGAAAATACAATTGGTGGAATTGCGCAACGCACCTTCTACTTTAATTGCAAATTAAAATTTCTTATAATGGATTCTGACATCTCAAGTCACCAAAATCCATCATTCTGAAGGGTATTATTCCTCAATTAACCTGTCACCCCCACAACGTCCCTGAGTCTTTCTGCAACGTCCCGCTCAAAAGAAATGAAGAATTCTAATTACCTCCAAATGTAAAGCAGATTGATAATTCACTCTCTGCCCCCACACACACAGTTTAGTCTGTTTCAGTTCTGCACCAAACCCTGCTCAGTGAAGGCCCCTGTCTCCATTCATTTAGGTTCTCTGTAGTTGTAACATTGGAATTCTTTCCTTGACCTTGATGATTGAATCTCAGTTCCTTCAGGTGTGGGTTGGGCTGGCGACCGGCAGCATCATCAGAACCAGGCTTCATCCAGCCTGGACAAGCCGTGTACGTATGTTTTCAACACAAATAGTTATATGGATGAACTGGAAGTAAGTATAGGAATTATACGTTGTTTTGTCTGAGCTGGACCCAAGGTAATTATTTCCTGGACATTTCCTGTTTTATTCTTAAATCTTACAGACTTGTGTTTATCAGCGTGGTCCTGGTCCTCCCCAGTGTTGTCCCAGGGTAGTTTTATTGTGCTGGGTGTGTAAAGGGCCGTACCCCTGGGAACTCACGACTTGGCTTTCACACTTGGAAAACAGAAATCAAAATAATTCATGCAGTATGGACCCAGTCATCACAAGAAGTCTTTGTTACCGTAAGATGGCCAATCTCTGGTAACATGTATTTTTTCAAAGTAAGTAATCTTAGTGGGGACAATTTCAATGTACATTTGAAAAGCGTGCACATACACAATATGCATACTTGGACTCACATTGTATGGCTGATTATTTATGTATTATTTATTTATGAGTTAAACTTCTAGTTGGCACTTCACTTCAAACCTCACACTGAATCTGTCTTAGTATTACATTAGACTTAAGTGACTTTCGCATCATGAGAAGTGGGAAATGGAATCAGAAAGTCAAAAGTGCTTCATTTACTTGCATTCACTGCTCATTGAATCTACACTATATGCCCGCTATATTGTGTACTACTGTGAAAGCCTGTACTCAAATCTGGTAGAGAGAGAGAGAGAGCGAGAGCGAGAGCGAGAGAGAAAGAGAGAGAGAGAGAGAGAGAGAGAGAGAGAGAGAGAGAGAGAGAGAGAGAGAGAGAGAGAGAGAGAGAGAGAGAGAGAGAGAGAGAGAGAGAGAGAGAGAGAGAGAGAGAGAGAGAGAGAGAGAGAGAGAGAAAGAGAGACTGTTCATTTCTCTCTACCAGAGACTGTTCTGATTCTGATTCTGAGAGAGAGACAGACAGACAGACAGACAGACAGAGACAGAGACAGAGAGAGTAAGAGAAACTGTTCGTTTCTCTCTCCTAGGGACTGTTCGTTTCTCTCTCCTTCAAATCCTCCCCTCATAACAAAGTTTACAGACAAAAGAAGAAATTAATCAGCAACCATTCAAATGCAGCCTTGACATTACATGGTGTTCAACATTTCAACATTTCCAACCATTGCAGCAATTACTGTCATTTTTAGAGTATCAGAATAAAGAGCCATTTGCAAAGGGTTAGTTGTGTAACAAAGCCTAACAAGCTGTGGCTGATGCACTGCAAGGTAATGGGAGAGAAGTACAATTCACAATATGCTGTTTTGCTTGGGAACATCCAAGACTTTCTCAAGTCTTGGATGTTCTCAACATCATTCAGATTAAATATCTTGAGTACTGTACCATACACAATCGAAGAAATGACATCAATTATCACTGGAGCCTTGGTTCTATTGTCATCCGCTGATGACTGTTTTTAGACAAAACAACGTCTGACATTGTACAAAGTATTGTATGGCAAGTCTTTCAAATGTCTTTTTTACTGTTTTCTTACAAACACATCCAAAATTGATGGCCCTTAGATGTTCTCGATGGGCAAAGAAGACAGAGGAGAGGAACAAATCGAGAAATATGAACATGGTGAATGACAACAATAATGTGAAGGAGCTGTGGAAGGGACATAAAAAACATGGTGAAATGAAAAAGATAAGGCACCTGCCTGCTGGCGCATTACAAGACTAGCTGGCAGCCATGTAGCTGTTGATTTCTCTTTATTTTTGTAATAATTCAAATTTAATTAAAGGCTGAGGGAGAAAATGGCCTGAGCTGATGGTATAATGAGTTGCCAAGGGACATCTTTTTAATAATCTCAGTTTGTAACAAAGACGTTGCCAAGTCGCGGTCGGCTCATGAGTCACTGGGCCCGTGTGTCCACGTCCACGGCCCAGATAAATGGCACCGGCCCCAAGGACTGCATTCCTTCTCACATAACCTCCTGATTAAACTGATGACTTCATCTCAGCCCTCGGCCCTGATCGACAACAGGAAACTCAGAGTACAGACGATGAAATCCCACTGTTTGCCAATTTCACATTTGCTATGACGTGCATTTTGCTAAGACTAGTAACACTGTCAACTTCAGTCACATAGTTTTGGAATATATAGGAAAGCTACTAGATCCCATGTATACTGTACGTTGCAGATAGTGCGACCTAAACATTATCTAAAGTCAATTAGGGATCATAACATTTGGGAAAGCAACTTGGAAGCATACTGAATTGTATGTCATAGGTTGGCATGTTTGGAATAAAGATATATACTTGTCAGTCTAACCAGTGTTTACCAGTGTTAAAATGTCTATACAGTAATCTATAAGATAATACTGCCAACATAATCTGTTAATCTATCCAATAGAAACATTATCTGTACATGCATGAAGTTAATTAGCATGGGATTGGAGGGATTCCATTTGAAATAAAGCACAGGCAAGCTAAAAGGTGTGTGTAAAAGCATTATTTAAGATTTTTCACTGTTATGGATAAATGTGATTTGCAGGCATATTTTTATTGGTTTGTGTTGCACTGCATTAGCAAAACAGAGATCTCACAGGCATGCAATATTGTGTTTGTGAGTTAAACTGTTTCCCCTGGGCAAGCAGATTTTAACAATTTGTCCAGTTCCTGTTGTGACGCAGGGTCTTATAAATGTTTATGAGGCTCAGAAAACTCTGCAGTTCACAGCACATTATAAGAAATAATATTGTTAGCAATCAGTTTCAGTATCTCTTATTCATCATCCACCATGATAGCCGTTTTAGGCCATGGAGTTTAAGGCAGGAAACAAATATGCTCATAATAAACAGGAATAGAGGGAAAGCAATTTTCAAGTCAATAATCTAGTAATATAGCAATCATGCGGCTTTCAGCACGCCTTGCCTTATGATTCTCAACAGGAGCTCATTCCAAGCCCACTGAACAGAGAGAAGCATAACCATCAATACTCTTGCTGCCCATTACTTTCTATTCTTCATAAAACAAAGGACCTTTGGAAATTCAATTTCGACAAAGAGTCCTATTTGCAAGGGAAAAAGGTTCCATATAGTCTAGATGAAATCACAGTGCAGGTAGAATATTATGCGAACGCTTACATTTCCATTTTAAGGGACATAGGCCATAGACAGTATAGTGAAGTAAAACAGAAAAGGGTTTATTGACCCGAAACAAAACTTCCAATAAAAACAGAACTATAACCATATTACCCAAATAAAACAGCTGTGTTTTAATAGTGGAGTAAAGTAAGTTGTCAACACGTTTTAACTTGTTCGAAGGTTTAAATGTTGTTATGGCTATGAATAACGTGGATGAAAATATAGCCTACTGGGGATAGTGCTTTTGGTATTTGCAGTGAACTCGCCAGAAGATGAAATAACTTAAAATTCAAAAAGAACAGGGACATATGTAGAATTGGACAGCATTAGACAAATACGACCACGTAAGGTGATGAGGATTTATATTGCTCACATGCACTAACTGTAACCCATGTCTGCCTGTTTGAATCCACTAACTACCACCTGCAGTTTGTGTCAACGTTGCATCACTGCACGGCAAGCAGCAAAGCGACTGTCACCAAGGTTATCGCGATCGACGTTCCCGTCAGTTGGCCACAAATAAAGTGGTGTGCACGCTCATTAGTTGTGTGTGTATGCGGGTTTCCATAGAAATCTGGAACTTTCACTCCCAAAACATTACCATTTCCCGCCCCCTCGTGGCAATGATGACCCTGTGATTGGCCATGAAAAACAACGAGGAAAGACAAATAATTTTCTGATTGGCCAATCTCTCTGCTGTCAATGGAATCGACAGGATGTGCCAGTGCCTTGTAGAGGCGGGTGATGGACACTTCCAAGGCGCGTAAAGCCTGGAGAATTAAAACTTAACTAGAGATACATGTCACATATGCATTGAATGGAGATACACAGGCAGTTTTTAATCGACATGACATCGAACAAATCTGTACGAGCATCATCTTAAAACCAGTGGCATATTCCAAACCGAAAGACATGATAAGCAGCCGGAGTGCAACAGGTACTAGGGGTAACCTCCTGATAATATACCTTGAATGAATCGTATGACATTTGATTATCGTTAAACACACATTTTGTTTATCGAAAGGCGTACGTGTAATTGAGGTCTTCTTCAGCATCCTCGTCTCTTAGCATTACTGGTGTGCAAACTGAGCTATCTACAGTACTATGAAGCACAGCTACATGCATTGTTACCGAGCAGGACTTTGCCCTTGTCAGTTAAATGCCATCAACTTGGCGTAAAAATGTTTTTGTGATTTAACTCATGCGAATACATTTTCTGCACACTAGAGGTTGGCTGGATAGCTAGTGAAGTTATGCAAAACGCTATGATATCACTGGTTAACTAGTCTTTTCAATCTTATTGAAGGCCTAAAGTACCTATAAAGACTTAAAATGTAACCGAAGAGATATTTCAGTGTTTGTATATGTGTGTGTCTGTCTGTATATCTATCTTTCTCTTTCCCCTCTCTCTGGAGAAAATCTAATCGGATCCAGAATATTACTGGTTTTGAGGTGAGATAAGGTAGATGGGGGGCGGTGAAGGTAAACATCTATATGAATTAAATGGACACCAGCACCCCTATCAAGATCATCCGCCAGGTCAAGGCTACCTTGCCGGGAAGATATGATTTACTCTGTGGATCCTTTTTTGGTGCTTATTTTCCTCACGGATTTCACACCATTTTGATGCAGCTCACCTCACTAATGCCAACAAAGCTCAATTGCTTTTCCTCCCAACATATTCTCCTTTGACATGCACTCTCTCTTTATCTGGTGTTATTACAGTATGAGTTATTAGACATAGTTTGAAGGTTTAAAAAATATTATCCGGCCCCCCTTTAGCTTATACCACTCATAATATTACTTGTTCTCCGTTTATAGTAAAGCATTGTTTTTCAAAGTAAAGTGTCTCTGGGTGGGTTTTTGAGACACATATAATAACATGAAATGTTAAACAGACCTAAGACCATTTACAGTGTAAGTTGGTTCATCTATGGACAGTGAGAGACCATGTGAGAGCAGATGAGCAAAGCAGTCTGTCTCAATTCACATCCTGCATCACATACAGTCATATCAGGGAGGCTGCAGAGTAACTGTCCATATGTTTGCCTGTTTATGAAAATGTGCATTTGTTTGTGAAAATAGATTATAGGTCTGGCTCTGGAGACCAGTGGTACCCCAGAGAGAAGCAGCGACCAGCTGAGATGCAGAAACTCCTGGAGGAATTCAGGACACTCTACCACGAGCGCCTTCAGCGCATTGACCAATCAGGGGACAGCAGTGAGGAATCCCTACAGGTAAGCTGCTAATGGTGGGCGGTCTCTCTCCCCAGATGTCTAGTAGGATGTGGGAAGCATGTTATTTTCACTAATAAACCGATTGTACTGGCTTGATCAGCTTAGAAAATCACATACGGCAATCCAAGTAAACGACAGATCAGCCAATCCACATATGTGCCCCCTGAGCTTAAATAGTCAGGAAAAATCACCCCAAGACTGGTGAAAATAATTGCTATATAATTTGTTGTTGGCTGATTGCAAGTGCAACAGTCAAACTGTAGAGTTAGCCTTGGCCCACAATATTTAAATGGGCCCCTTATTTGAGTATAAATGATAAAATAGCCACATTATGATGCAGACACATAGTGACAGGCTTTTTATGGGGACAGTATGTGTTGGCAGTGCATGTGGAGTCTGAGAGGAGGCCATTCACTGGGCCTGACAAGGGCAGCCGAGGAAACTGTGTTTTAGAGACTTTTAACTCTATTAGGGCTGCACAAGCTGCTAAAAGGCATTGTGCCATAATAAAAGCATGACAGTTTGATCAATGTTGTTAAGAGAATTAGGGTCTTTACATCAAAAAGCTTTTTGGGTTATTTTTTAACTATCCCATTAAGCGGGTTTTATTGAATATCTTTACATCTCAGGAAAAATGTTCCTTTTAGCCAGTGCTCATCAGTAAAAGTGGAATAAAATATTTGTTATGACATAAAAAGTAATTTTCTTTTACCTGTGCGTGCTCTTAGTGCTTGTAAGTCTATTACTAATTCATTTCTCTCCCCCTCACCATTTAAAGATGTGCTATTTTTCCATATTCATCTCTGCTAAAGAATGATGAAAGTGATGAGGATGAAAAGATCCTGATTCGTCCTCCCTGTGCATGTGACGTCAGTGAGTGTGTGCTGGCGTGGAGTTCGCGGGGGGCTGAACACCTTGAGGACCGTGCTCGATGACGGCTGATGAATGTTTTAGTGCGCCTGGCCTGTCTGTTTGAGTCTTGTCACCGACACAGCCCTAAGTGTGCAGTCCTCCATCGGTAAAGCAGCAGCCATGTTGGTACACAGCACAGATTCTCAGCTGAACTGCCACTGTCCTTGGTTTGAGGTAATCCGGGTTGATCCTTACATACCCTGACAACTGCACAGGAAACACACAACAACCCCCTTAGAACAAGGATGAGGAGACAAGTATAGCATTGTCTATACATACAAATATAGCACATCTCAGTCGATATATTAGCATGTCTATCTGAGTATTTTACTGTACCAGGAAATAATGACAAAAAATCCCTTCTGAGTTTGTTTTTTGCGTTGTCTTGCTTAGTACCTCAACACCGGTGTGCATGGATGGATGAATACCTACGACCCAATACCTTTCCCCTCTCAGGCCTCCCTGTGGCATTCGCCAAGCCTGCAGAATGCAGTGGGACCAGTTTAATAGCATTCTGGTGTTTACAAGTGACAGTTTTCCCACCATTTAGGGGGTCTAAACAAGTTATCGTGGTCCACATAGTAAAAGACCCCCCCTCCATTCAACCCCACTCTGCTGTTTGTCTTTTATAGCGTCCAGTCTGTTAACCTGACGAAAGGGCCTAGTAAGGCTCTGGGTACTAGTACACTGTGGGTGCACAGGCAATATGAGGGTCCTCTTGCACCAGCAGGGCCCACGGCTTGATGGGTGTATTGAAAAACTCAGACGCTAGCGTCGAGCCAAATCCTTAGATGATGTTCTTTACAGTTGAATGACAGTTTAAGCATGAAAGCACACCGTTTGAGGTATTGGCTTTTCACTTGAGCTTTGTGAAAAGGGGTCTCCCAATTTTTTGTGAGAGAAAGGACAAAATGGAGTATCACTTTCTCTTACTAGTGCTGTTATGATCCAGTGGAGGTGAGTAATGTCGTCCTTCATTTTCGCTTCCCGGGGAAGGTCTTACAAAGACACAATGTAAGTGAAAGCCTTGACAAGTGTGCTTAATCTAAGGCCAAAGTCTCAGTCAATCCTCCTGAGTCCTGGATCCTAGATGCTCCCAAACATGTGTGTGGGTGTATTTCTGCCCCAAAACGATTATGTGGGCACACTTTGTGTACTCTGGGTGTGTGTGTGTGCGTAGCAATAGAAGGGATGTGTGAGGGAAGGGTGAGATGGGGAGCTGTCTGTTTGTGGTTGGGTGATGTGGCAGACTGCTTCCTTTGGGTGATACTCGATAAGATGTTAATGTGCCACTGCGTGTGTGTGTGTGTGTGTGTGTGTAAGAGAGGGAAAGAGGGTGGGAGAGATGGACGGAGTAGGCGGAGAGAGGGAAAGAGGGGGGAGATGGGCAGATAATCCTCGTCTGCCTGATGAGATTGAAGGCTGGGATTGATTGATCGCCTAATCATAGGAGGAAATGGGCCTGAAAATGAATGGGCCTCTGCCCTTGGCTTGCTGTGAAGCTGTGAGGCTGGGTTGCAGGGGATGTTAGCAGCAGAAAGACATGGCCTTAATGTGCACGGGACCCGATTTCATTTGTGTCTGATATACAGTTATACGATCCCAGCTAAATGATCAAATAAAAGAAAAGGAACAGGGGGAGCATGTAAATGGGGTGTAAATCAAGCTTTATTGCGTGAATATTACTTTTTCATACCGCCTGAAATGGATGCTTTGAGAAAGGTGCAAGAATATATATAAAAAATAAAAAAAATGAATTGGAATTGGAGGAGCTGTGTGGAGGCAGAGATAGCCGGTGTCCAGCACGTGGAGGCAAGGTGGCTGGATATGGGTGTTGTTGGATTATTATTTGTGTCATTATGAGGTTTGCATTATCTTTCTCTCAGACAAGAGATTTGTTTTGCAAAATTGCTCACAGCTGCGAGGCAGGATTACACATTTAAAAGGCCCAGACGATAGTAGACTCCCTCTACTTCTTATTTACTCTGTGTAGCCCCAGCCCTCTTATTTCCCCTCCCTTCCAACTCCCCCTCCTTCCTCCGTCACCCCCTCTCCCTCTCCTCAGCCCTCCTCCTCCGCTCCCTCCTTTCAGACAGGGCAGAATTACTTAAAAGTGGGAAGCTTTGATGTTCCCAGCACCCATGTTGGTACTCTAAAAGAGCCTAATGCCATTTCTCTCATCTCCCAGGCACAATACGGACTCCCACCTGCCTGTCTTGGGGGGGGAGGGGCACCATGGCACCATACACAGCCAGCGTGCTGCCAGAGTCCATCAAGACGGGCTGATTGAGCTGGGGAGGGGGGGGGGGCATCATCAAACCCACCTGTTTGTCTCGTGTTTAAGTGAGGCGCGGCGCTTGTCACGTTCGCTTTGCCTCCGTGTCGCAGTCCTCTGAAGGGAGCTTTTGAAAAGCGAACCCCCTTCGTCGTCTGATGGACCATTTATCTTTATTTCTACCTCGTGTCCGACAGAGCGCCTATAATTCCTATGTGTCCATCCATTTTAAATTATAATCTGGTCCCCGAAAGGCCGGATGACACACAGCCCAGCCCTGCATGGGAATGAGCCGTGGAGGAGGAGGACCCAGATGTGAGCTGGGAGAGCTGGAAGAGAGGGTGCTGTTTGCGTGCAGATCAGAAGGTGGCTTTAGACTAACGACTTATCCTCTCTAGCTGTGCTGGAGGCCAATGAAGACCTTAGTTATGACGCCTTTGGGCCTCCATAGGGGTGTGTTTGTCATGGGTCCAGGGTCTGAGCCCTGCCCTGAGAGGGTTGGCTGGCTGGCTGGCTGGCAGGGGTACAGGAGCAGGAAGGGGACCTGACACTGTACTGGCTGCCTGGTCACAGCAGGCAGGCATGGACAATCTGTCTCTCCCTCCAAACATCATGGCCCTTTTCCCTTCTGTGGATTAAACCTGTTGTTACCAAATGTGAACTATGCTCTTTGTCACTTGATATATGTTCTCTTTTTTCTGTCCCAACGAGTAAATGATTTCTTTTTTTACCTTCATAACACTCTGTAGCGGTCAGTTATAGTTAATGGGTAGGAGTTGACCGAAGCCACTCATGCAGACATTAACCAGAGGTCGTGTGCTGCCACCCTCCCCTCTGTCTCCCTCTAGAGCAAGGTGGGCGTGCTGCAGGCGTTCGTGCGGGACCTGAGCGAGCAGAACGAGGTTCTGATCCGGGCGCTGGACGAGCGAGGCCCGCCGGCCGACGGGAGAGAGACGAGCCCACACAAAGAGCCTGAGGTGGGGAACTGATCGATGCCATTGATCAGCCAGTCAATCCGGCAGTCCATATCCCTCTGTGTTTACACTCCCAGCGCACGGCACTGTGCTAAACTGAGCGTGCTCTAAGCGCCCACACCCCTGGGACCCTCTAAAAGCCGGTCTCACACCCGCCATTGATTGACACGTCGATTAGCCGGGGAGCTGTTGACAGTGCGCTTGTTAGCCGTCTTAAGCATTCGTGATGATGGGGCGGGGGGGGGGGGGGGGATGGTGGACGCTAAGTTACTCGGGGGGGGGAAGTTTCCGGTTCCGTCCGTAGCCGTAGACGCGGCTGTATGGATTTAGGAGGGGAGGATGAGGCTGGGAGCCAGGCTGCATGTGAGCGGCAGCTCTGGTCGGCAGGTAAGTCACCAGGAGGTGGTAGGAGGCAGGCTCGTCTGAGTCTGGGACGGGGGGACAGTTCATCAATAAAAGATTGATTTACTCTCAGGGCCACGCATTGTTCAACTTGGTCCTGTGCTGAACGATTGTTGAGATTTCCACTAATGTTATTAGCTCGCTTTTCATGCAAAATCAGTGGCGTTCACTGGAGGGTCAGCCCTCAAGCTGAACAGCACATGGTCTTCATTAGGGATAATTGTCATGAAGACATCTGTATAGCAGCGTATGAATCTGTTTTTATGCTGCAAAAACTTAATTTGAGACTTTTTAGGACTTTGGGTTTGGCTCCCATGTACAACATAATGAGAGAAGCAATTTAGTGAAAGTAACGGAAGGTTGTTTTTGTAGAATTTGGTGTTTCATTCCGCCAAAGAACATGTTCAGTTCCGTAAAGAAAACCGACAGTAATTGAGTATCAATGAGCTATGAGCTAAGAACCTTGCAAAAATGAGTGTTTTTGTAATGGATTTGTTCAAATAAACCCAAAGTTTGGGATCATGTGAGGCACTGGCCAGCCACATTTCCCATCAGTATGTGTCTGCTTGTTGCTGACTATCCAGGCCCTCTGGTGATTTCACCCTCATAGACATGGAATGAGGTTGACCTTTAACAGACAGCATTTATTATGAAACCCAATCCTAATCAGCTTGCTCATTCATTAAAGCCGTCACACAAATGATGGGAACACACATACAGACACGCACATTTTTTGGTGGATTTGACATTTGGACATTGTAGAAGACCAGTGTCATTACACAATAGTAAATGAAGCATACACTTCATTCTCCTGTTAAGTGTGAACTTGCAGTGCTTTCCGAGCAAGGATGTAATTGGTTCCAGGTTTGAGGTCATTGCTTTTTCTTCGTCCTCTTCCCAGTAGACAGCGTCTGCCATGAGCATATCTCCATTTTGTCTGTTTTCAGGTGTTCATGACTTGTGGTTCTGTGTCATGGGTGCTGGGAACTATTAACAGATCAGGAGAGTGTGTGTGTGTGTGTTTCAGAGATAATTGTGTGAAGTGTGTACACACCACCACATGCCCCAGCCCCCATCCCCAACCTCAAAACCTGTTTCCTCTTTTATGCGTCATTTACTGCTTGTAAACAGTTTGTGTAAAGCAGTTTATAGATGATTTATAAGTTCCCCCAGCTCCCCCAAATGTGTTCTGGAGTTAAACAAACTCCTACCTACAAAATCCTTCGCACAGAGGCAGTTATGGTGAGGCAGGGTCTGTCTCTGGACTGGGGGGGGGGGGGGGGGGATACCGTTAGAGAGTTCCCCGATAGACCATCTGCCTAACTCCAGAGACGTAGAACGTGGCCCTAACTATTTGTCATCAGTTTGACTGAGTGTGTGTTCATGCCCTCCTCGGCTCAGTTTCCTGTCTTGGTTGGTTCAGCGTGTTCAGACTTGTGGTTCCTCTCCACGAGATTGGCTTTAATCTTTTGCCTCTTCCATGTCACCTCGAAACGTGTGGAGGCTGATATGATAATGATGTGGACCTGTCCAGGGTATTAGAGTTAAGCTGGCTGATTAGGCTGCACATCGATTAGCCTATCACTCAGCACTGTGCTGTGGCCAAGACCTGGCAGCTGGCAGGGAGGATACACTGCTGCACTGAAGGACAGGGGCTCAGCGCGCCGGACACACACACGCCTCCCACGCACACACACAACACACGACACACATGCGCTCATTCACGCAGACGTGCTCACGCTCACATGCACAGACACACGCACAGACAGACGCACAGACACACGCACAGACACACGCACAGACACACGCACAGACACACGCAGAGACACACGCACAGACACACGCACAGACACACGCAGAGACACACGCAGAGACACACGCAGAGACACACGCACAGACACACGCACAGACACACGCACAGACACATGCACAGACACATGCACAGACACACGCACAGACACAAACGATCACTCATACACACACACACAGACGCATAAACACAGATATATACACACACACCCTTCAACAAAACAAGCACACTCCTCAGAGTGGATAAGTGAATAGTTGTTTGGATTCATAATTACCCTGTCTACATTCTTCTTTACTTTGACTAATGTTGCACAGTAGATTTGTGTTAGTTTACCAATATTTTTCTAACTGTAGGTGAACATTTTTGTGTAGGCCATACATTGCAAATCGGAGGACAAATGTCTTATGTCTTTTGTTGCAGT
Organism: Osmerus eperlanus; assembly: GCF_963692335.1. Taxonomy (NCBI): domain Eukaryota; kingdom Metazoa; phylum Chordata; class Actinopteri; order Osmeriformes; family Osmeridae; genus Osmerus; species Osmerus eperlanus. Next base: position 15,742,596 of record NC_085027.1, on the reverse strand, counting down.
TATTTGACTATTCTCAGCAGTTTGTTTGGCTATTGTGGTTGGAATAGCGCCTTTAACCTTGTACGTTCGATCGAGACACTCTGTGCTGAGAAATTATAAGGCCGGATCAATGTTCCCGTGTTTATTCTTGTTCAGAAAACGGTAGTTGTAGTATTGTCAGAGTGCTTAGCAGCCTCTGGTCAAATGTGTTCACCTTTGCTGAGTGTTTCTTTGTCCCTAAGTTCACCTCTGTCAGAAAGGACCGGATCGTGGTTGATGTTGCACAGACCTGAAAGGGAGAGACAGCCGCAGAGGGATAAAAGCAGCGAGAAATGTCGAGAAATTATACAGAATTGATACACCCCTAGCACGCTAACCATTCTCAGAGCAATTACCGAGACTGGAACTTTAAAGAGAAAGCCTTTTATTGTCGAAACGCCTTTCTGTGTGGAAACAATGGCGTGTTTACAGGAACTGTCTGGAGTGACCGTGTACATGAGGCCAGAATGTTCATCAATACGGGGAAAGGAGGTCGAGGAGGAGTAGAGGGGGATGTGGAAAAGAAAAGAAAGAATAAAACACATGGTTAATGTACAGAGAAGAAGACGGGGGAAAAAAAGAGGATGGGAGAAGAAGCAGGAGGGAGGCCGGAGAGGGGGAGTGAGAGAAAGGAGGGGCCGCTCAGAGACGGAGAGAGAGAGTGTAGCCTGCTAAAGGTTAGGACCCTCGCCTCGCCTGAACAGTCTGAAGGCTTTTAATCCAGGAACAAAGTCATTAAGGTTCACAGCTACAGAAAAGGCCAATTAAAGCTGAGCGTAGGCCCGCGTCTGGAGAGAGCCGGCGTTTGCTGAAGGAGCCGAGGCCTTTTATCAGCCCTCTCTCTCCCCATCCCTCCCTTTCTCCCACCCACCCCTTCTTCATCCTTCCCTCCGGGCCTACACTCTGCCCTCCCTCCCTCCTCCACTAGGGGAATCGCAGAGCGCCTGCCTGCCTGCCTGCTCCAGAATCCCTCTGTATGGTCCAGATGATGCTACCTCACCCAGGACCAGCTAATGGGCCTTCTGACGTGCTCTCCATCCAGATACAGACTCACCATGAAGATACAGGCTGTTTAAACTAGACAAAACCATTTCATTAAGCCTTATATGTTCTCACAATGTGTCTAACTATCTCTGTGAGCCTCCCTGACCACAGAGCTGCTACTACAGACAGACCAGTCTGTTGACTTAATCTCTGAGCTCCATATATTTATTTGTTCCCAACTTCTCTGGTTTCACCGACGGCCATGCCCTTCTCCTGCTGGGCATTCTCCCTAGGTGTAGCCCAGCCCAGCCCTGACTATACAACCTAGTCTGCTGTAGCCCAGCCCTGACTATACAACCTAGTCTGCTGTAGCCCAGCCCTGACTATACAACCTAGTCTGCTGTAGCCCAGCCCAGCCCTGACTATACAACCTAGTCTGCTGTAGCCCAGCCCTGACTATACAACCTAGTCTGCTGTAGCCCAGCCCAGCCCTGACTATACAACCTAGTCTGCTGTAGCCCAGCCCAGCCCTGACTATACAACCTAGTCTGCTGTATCCCTTATAAGTCCAGACCAGCCTGTCCTAGTCCAGGATTGGATCACGTAGCGTCTAGGCCAGGCTCTTCCCTAGCCCTCATCCTGGCTATGTGGTAATACACACTGATGAGTGTTGCAGCTAATTGGAGTCAAATGAGTCTCTGTGAGGGATAATTGAGGATTTCCCCAGTCTGTGTGGGGTCCTGTCTGTAGGAGAACTTCACCGAGCTAGCTAGAGGTCGGGGAAGGTCATGGCTGGTTGCCTTTTTCATCCTAGTTTAGCAGAAGTGAGATCATGATGAGGTACTATATCCCTATTCAGTATTGCACGTGTGTGTGTTGGTGTGCGTATTGGTGTGTGTATCGGTCTGTGTGTTGGCGTGTGTGTTGGTGTGTGAGGGACGTGGGGATGATAGCTGACTTGTTCTGTCGGCTGTAGGCCAAGTGGTCGTCTTTGACAGAAATGTGACCAACATGCTGTTGTATAAAGTAGCCTATATTATATAATAGTATACTTTTTGTTATTACACATCGTCATGGTGTATCTCCTTGTGTAAAACAGTTGGCATGTTCAACAAAAGCATGAATTTGTTTTCAATCAAATTGGATTTTTGTCTTCCTAACCTCTTGCAGGCTTTGAAGCACATGACTGTCAGTGTGTCAGTGGTCATGGATAATTCTCAGACTTTTCCCACAAAAAACGCCATGGTAGACATTCTGTTGCATGTACACAGTGCAAAACCTAATCGAACTATCCCATTGAACTGAGTGTGATAATCTTGTTTTTAGATTGTAAATCTAGTTTTTACTTAAAACTACTTACTAGTATAAATGGCTTATCTGGTGATTTAATTCTTAATAAGAAATCTTATCAGGTGAAAATGTCTTACTTTATTGGCAGCCAGCATACTTGTTTTAAGCACAAGCAAGTTCATAACTAATATTTCTGTACTAAACTATGATTGGGCGTTTTTTGGAGTGCAGCGTAGAGGAGCATAAGTACAGAACAGACTCTCGGTCCCTACTTGAGTACCTCCTCAGTTCCTGCCCCCTCCCCAGAGTCCACGTAGAGACCTGGAGAAGAGGCCTTACAGCTGCTATCGCTGTGAGAAAAAGACACTTTACTGGAGGAAAATGAATAGGTAAAGACAGTGTGTGTTTCAGTGGGCTACGGTAGAGAATAGCTGGAGCAGGATCACAGGCGGGTAAAAAAACGGAAGCTGGCCTTGTTTCCGTACTAGGCGAGGCTAGGCAGCAGAGCAGGCCTCCTGAGCACCACGAATAATGCAAAGCTTGACTGGTCTGTACAGATTTCACATGCCATCAAAATGGCTTTCTAAGTTGATGTTAGACCTCTTACCTGTCTGCTAGGCTTACATGGGCCCCGGCCTTTGAGTAGGGCCTCCCTGGGAACCCTCCCTCATGTTTTTTACAGAGCTCTCCGGTAACCGCAGGAAACGGCTGCTTGTTCTGTGTGTGAGGAGATGAGGTGAGGCCCTGTTAGCCTCGCGGAGCTGGCCGAGAGGACAGCCGTCCGAGCAGAGAGACCCCTACAGGGCCGGAATGTTCCTGCAGCTTCCAAGCTCACTGAGGAGTTGAGTTTGAGGAGTTGGCAACGAGGGGCTGTCAGTTCAGCTGCTTGCGTGTCCGTGGTGGGGGTAGGCTGTGGCACGTCAAGGCAGAAGGCCTCTCTGTCTCCATGTCAGAATGATATGAGATAAACTCAACCTCCACATGCATTACAGATGGAGAGAAAGGTGAAGTGGCTGAATAATTTATATATGAACATCCCGTTGACTGAGGGACTGTGGGCTGAGGAAGGTTCCGGAGTATTCCTCCCAGGTTACTTGCAGCCAGCCCTGCCAGCCTGTCTAGTCCCACCATTACATATCACCCAACGAGACCCATCACACTGCCCTGCCTGCCACTGTCACCAGCACTGATGGATAGCTCCTTCTTTTCTCTCTTTCTCTCTCTGTCTCTTGCTCGCTCTCTCGCATGCGCTCGCTCTCTCGCATGCGCTCGCTCTCTCGCATGCGCTCTCTCTTTCTCTCTCACTCAAGTCAGCCTCTCTCTCTGTCTTTCTCTATGTCATCCTCTGTCCATCTCACACTCACACGCTATTATTTTCCGCCTCTTTATTTACCTCGTCTTTTTGCTCCCCTCCCTCTCTTTCTACTCTCTCCTTCTCTCTCCCTCCCTCTCTTTCTACTCTCTCCTTCTCTCTCCCTCCCTCTCTTTCTACTCTCTCTCTCTCTCTCTCTCTCTCTCTCTCTCTCTCTCTCTCTCTCTCTCTCTCTCTCTCTCTCTCTCTCTCTCTCTCTCTCCTTCTCTCTCCCTCTCCCTGTCTCTCTCCCTCTCCCTGTCTCTCTCTCTCCCTCTCTTTCTGCTCTGTCTCTCTTTCTCTCTCTCTCTCTCTCTCCCTCTCTCTCCCTCCCTCTCTTTCTACTCTCTGTCTCTTTCCCTTTCTCCCTCTCAGTGGACTGTGAGCTGATATCCTCCTTTGAAAAGGTAATGATCCTGGTGTGTTGAGATTATGTATGTGCGCCGCACAGTGTAATGGCCCGGCTTTTTATTGCCTGCCGCATACTAATCCCACAACTGAAGGAATGAGATGACACCTGCAGGGAGCTGTGTGCGAGCCACACACACATGAAAGAGCCGCCATTAAAAATGATCAAAGAAATTACTGCACTCTGCCGCACAACACTGCTCCCGCGCCTCGCTAGGTGTACACCCCTCCGCCCGCACCCGCCGTGCCCAGCGCACACACGCACACGCACGCACACACACGCGCACCCACACACACTTACTCATGCACCAATTAGTATCTCCCTCTGATGGATGTTTTCCAATAGATCCTCTGTGGTTGCCCTGACTCTTCTGTTGCCCTAGGCTTTCTGCACACCCCGATGCGCCCACACCTTCACAGAGGAAATGATGGACATGCTCCGGCAAGGAAAGTGGGTGAACCACACCTCGGACACAAATTATTCATGCAACGTTATTTGAACTGTTTTTCCCATTTTCGATTCCTAGATATTCTTCACACTGTGGTTGGGTTATTATCAACAGTTGATGCCTGATAATGAATGGACTGAGGTATAGGGAGAGCTGATGTTTTGAAGCACCACTGCTACTCAGCATAGGTAGAGATGAGCGTTGCAGATCCTGGGTTAGTGCGGTTCTCCCCGACCTCGCACAGAGAGTGTTCGGCCAGTGCAGACCTGCAGTAGACGAGCACACAGCTCTCAGTGGGCTCTGCCGCTAACTGACACCTACCCTGCCTTCCTCCTGGTTGTCTTGACTCTCAGTCTCTCCCCTTCCTTTCTGTCCCTCCTGTGCAAGTCTGCATCACTCCTGTAGACGGACAGACGGACGGACGGACGGACAGACAGACACACAGACAGACAGACACACAGATAGACAGACAGAAAGACAAGCATGCAAACAGACAGACATATGACAGTCTCTGTCTACTTCGCGGGCTGACACAGAGGGAAGCAGGTTGCTGGTTGTTGTTTCTGGGTCTGGGCTGTGGGTTTGCCAGGCCCGGCTTGTAGATGGCATTTTACAGCAGGCAGGCAGGCAGGCAGGCAGGCAGGCAGGCAGGCTACCTATCCTCAGAACACATTCACTCTTCAGCCAGGGTGATAAATGCAATTTCATTTCCTATAGAGCTCAGTATAATGCTCTTTTGCTTTGTTAAATGGCCGGTCTGAAATGGCAACTACTCCTTAATGTGCAGGCTGAATCAACACAGGGCAGAAATGATCCAATCGACGGCAAAAGGAGCAATGGCCACGGAGGGCAGAATGCAGGAGGACTGGGTTCTCATTGTCATGGTAAATGATTATTGCAGCATATTATTTTATTTAGTTTCTGTCTTGAATGAACATTGGCTCTCGGGCGCTAAGAGACGAGGGTTATCACGGGGGGCCATTTTAGCAACAGATTCCTCCTGTCCCCCTCTCCCCCTCCCTCTCCCCTCAGTGGTTCGTTTTAGAGCCAAGCGGGCGCATGGTTTGGTGGATAATTTCACTGCCTTTTCATGTGTCGGAGGGCGAGAAGTCCTACTCCATTAGGTAGTGGCTCCGTGTGATGTATGATGTATGCGCAGAAAGGCAATCTGATGTTTATTCATGAATTTCAAGGCAATGCCTCAGCCGAGGCTTCTGATTTCCTTTTAAGGAACAAAACTACACGAGATTGAGACTTCAGCTTGAAGGCACACAGACCCCTCCTGCAACACTCCTCCTCCTCTCCCTCCATCTCTCTCTCCCTCCCTCTCTCCCTGTCTCTCTCCCTCTCTCTCTGCCTCTCTCTCTGCCTCCCTCTCTCCCTCTCTCTCTCCCTCCCTCTCTCCCTGTTATTCATCCCTCTTTTTTCTATCTTCCTTTTAAATTCTCCCCCGATATTCTTTCTGTCAGCTTTAATTTACTTGACCCTTGGAAAAAAAAAAGAGATCACATGCGGTTATTTCCTTCAGATCGGTCCGCTTGCTCCCCATCTCTCCTCTCGGCTTTGATGAAGAGATGGATTTGGACCGTTTTTCTAGGAGGGCTGCATGTTAATGAAGCACCAAGCGCGGTGAGACTAAATGGCCTTCTCTGGTCACACACACAAGGACAGGGTGTCCCCGGGTGTTTGAAAACCTGCCTCATCCTCTACCCTCCTGCATGAACCCACCCACCCAACAAGCCAGTCAACCACGACCCATCCCAGCCAACCAACCAACCAGCCGCAACCAAAACCCAGCCCAGCTCAATAACTCCTGCCCTGGCCAGTCCATCTAATCCCACCTGGCCCAACTTGGCCCTGATTTACCCAGACCATCCCACCTGCTCAGCCTGGTCTGATCCTCATGGAGGCAGTGGGTCTGCAGTACTACAGTGATCAGTAATCACCATGGCATGCTAACGGCCTGTTGTTCACGCTGTTTCCAAACCCAAATGTGCAATAAAGAAACCATAATTTGAAAAACGACGCCCTATTTGTCTTGTAAATGACTTTTTAATGCTAATCAAGCAGCACCCATCCATCAGGCCAGCACCAGTCCTCACTGCTCTTTGATGGGACTCCTCCTATGAACAAATGGCGTCTATTTATAATCCCAACCACCAAGCTGCAACAAAGCGTGCCTTTACAACAATATGCATCATAATGGCATGGGAGTAGCTTCACCGAATAGAAGCTTATGGAAAGCAGGCAGCTGTGTGTGTACGTGTTTCAGCGCGTCAGCAGATTGAACGCGCCTTGCGAACGGAGCGCCACCTGTCAACCCTAGCAGGACTTGGGCGTCGATGATTCCGCTCTCTTGTACCCAAACTAAAACGGCAGATGACAACAGACTGGCAGAACTCCACTTTCATGCCCACACAGCAACAACCCCCTAACACAGTCTTTTGGAAATCCCAGCATTTAATAGTGCTTCTCATAGTCAATGTAGGGGTGAGGTGGGTGGGGGGGGGGGGACATGAACATGAGCCCCCTCTCCATTTTTCCCGGGCGACCATCGTAGAGGTGCATTAGGGCACGAGAGAGGCAAATGACTCCCTTTTATTCTTAACATATGTAATGCCGCACTAATCAGCACGCGCCCTGGCCTTGAGCCGCCGCACACTCCACGCTGATATGATAAATAATGCAAATGCCTGCGACCCGCCGCAAAAGCCAAAGAGAGCAGGGGGGGGGGGGGGGGGGCGAGGAGGAGGGCCAAGGAGCAGGGAGAGAGTGAGAGCTGGTGGAACTGTCTGATTGTTGTGCTGTCAAGCGGATTTGCATGAGAAAGGGTGGCCTAATTGCGACACTTAGCTGCGGCGTCCTGATAATGCAGAACAGGATTACTAAAGGACACGGAGGGGCCTTTTATGAACGTCCAGGATTTCCTGGGGGGGGGGGGGTGGGGGTGGGGGGGGGGGGTGGTAGAGAGAGGCGCTCCGGAACCTTCTGCCTCTGTTGGAGCCCCCTCGCAGCTGCTCGCCTGTCCTCCTCGTAGGAGGGCCGGCTGATCCGTCACGCACGGGGGCACGCGTACAGGGCCACGGGGGGGCACGGGCGCGCACACGCGCGTCTCAGCGGGCAGCGGTGTTCGCCGGTCAAACATGCGCCCCGTATTTGTGTCGTGCCGCCGACCCGCTCGGCGGAGATGGAGAAAGTAAAGTTAACGGCACCAGAGGGCTAAAAGTGTGTGTGTGTGTGGGGGGGGGGGGGGGGGGTTGAGGGGTGGGGGGGGGGGGGGTGGGCTGCTGGAGCTGCCCAAGGCAACCCTTCTCTTTCTTCCCTTCCTTTAATAATAAATGATGGATGTTTCAAATTAGAAAACAGTGCTGAGAAAATCCAATTTAGACTAGGGCTTTGGAGGGGGGGGTATAAAGAATAAGAAGTGCAGGCCTTTGTTTAGCTTTAATGCTCGCAAAGGGGCCGCTGGTGTGTATGATTTAAGGTGCCTCGTGAAAATGGGCTCTATTATGTACTATTAACAAATCAACCAGGCCACGCCTCGAACTGCATCCCTGCCTCCCAACTAGCTGTGGGTGGCCTTTCCTCGCCAAGCGCTGATTTATAGACCCTGTCCATAATCACATTGGTTTGGAGGATGAGGGGCTCTCTATATGTGTGTGTGCCTGCATGTTCTGATTGTCTGAGAATGGACTGTGCGGAGGGCATCGTTGTTGTTTTGTTTTGTCGTTTTTTTCCAAAATGGCCTTGATTTGGTCATTTGCCGTTCTTTATCTCCCCTCGAACTCCCCGTCTCCTGGAGTGAAATCCAGTTGATTTCCCTCATTCTCCTCGCTCCATCTCTTCATGTTCAATTAGCAACCTCCTCTGCCTCTCCATCAGTCACACAGCCATCCCATCACTCAGTAACCCTCCAACGCGCAGCTCCCTCCCTCCCCCCCCCCTCTCTCTCCTTCCACCACCGTCATTCCACCCCAGGATCCCGGTGTCCCCTCCAAACCCCCTCTCCCCCTCCCCCCTCCCCAGCCTCCTCACCCGTTTTCATTATCTCCCTTCATCCATCCCCCCCTCTCCCTGTTCTCCCCCTATCTCCAAGCAGTCCTCCTGCAGTCCTCTCCCTGCTCGTGTCTGAGGGCTGGTGTGTGGAGGTCTAACGAAGACCATGGTGACCAGGGTACTGCGGAGGCCAAAAGGAAGTCTGGCTTTTCACTTTCGACAGATATTGGCTGATAGCCCTGTCCACCACCACATTAAACAATAAAAGGAGGAGTAGACATTCCACTTTAATGAAGCCTTTCCTCCAAGCTGCAGTGCGAAGGAGGCCGATCCATAAAGCGGGAGAACTCAAAGGCTGGCTGTAAAAAGCACATTTCCTCTTTCTGTTCGGCCTGTGATTGACGTAATTCTCCAGATTTGCAGTGAAAACACGGGTAATGTCTTTGGCCTGTGGGGACAGGGTCTCAAGGTCCCGAACAAGGTCTCCTTTGTCAAAATCATTCTCAAACATGGCATTCATCATTTTCCAATCTGTCCCCCCCTCGCCCCCCCTCTCTCTCACACACACACACACACACACACACACACACACACACACACACACACACGCACACACACACACGGGACCGTCACAGGGACGTGTGAGAGGATCTGGTTGGTTTGGTTGGCAGTTGGTTTGGCGGGCACACTCTCCTGGCCAGCTGAGCTGAGCAGCCAGTTATCCAGGAGCTAAACCTGGGAGGTACTCCAACGACATCTGACTAAAGAAGGAGCAATCTCTCTCTCTCTCTCTCTCTCTCTCTCTCTCTCTCTCTCTCTCTCTCTCTCTCTCTCTCTCTCTCTCTCTCTCTCTCTCTCTCTCTCTCTCTCTCTCTCTCTCTCTCTCTCTCTCTGTCTTTGTCTCACACACACTACGCATAAAGACGTAGTGTGTGAAGACGATGGTATGGCTTCTCTGGGGTGTGGGAGTGTTCTTACACAGCTAGTCTGACCATGGCCACAGCTGGGTGGGGGGGGCGGGGGGACACTGCGCTAAGTGTGTCTTTGAGTTTTCCCTGGGACATTTGGCTACGTTGAGGAATTTGACATTAGTGTGCTGTTTCACGTACAATCGTGGGCCTAAAAAGACTTGGCTTGGACACCCCCGAGCTGTTAGTTTGTCTTGCGTCGAGGCCTTGTGCTGTATCGATGATGAGAGCTGTGCTCAGGCAGGCGTCGTGCGTATCCTTCTTAAGCAGCTACAGATGCAGCTGTGCTTGCCTCACACGACCCGTGTTTTAGTTGGCCGGCTCTTTTGAGCGGTTCCTATAACCTCAGCCCTGGGATTTGCCCAAAGGTCCTGGAGAAATGTCTCTTTCGAAACAATTAAGTCTGTCACAGGACTTTAGCGGGAAAAGGGTGGAGGCAGCACATTCTTGTTCGTTCTCAGCCAGCAGAGGTCATATTCCTGGGTGTCTGCAGCCTCCTGGTCTATTGTTGTGAACGCCTCCCTCTCTCACCTTGTTCACAGGCTGGCTAGGCCGCTGGACCGGGCTGGGCCCTTCTGGACCAGGGTTTTCCTGATAGCATGGCTTGGAACACGTAACTTGGAGAGCTTCCTCGTGTTAGGGTGTGATGAGGGTTTAAGCAGACCTCCAGTGTTATTAGAGCAGGGCTGCTGTGAGGTCACCTCAGGGAACAGTTCTGGTTGGCCAACAGGCTGCCTGTCTCTGGCTGCCTGTCTCTGGCTGCCTGTCTCTGACTGCCTGTCTCTGGCTGCCTGTCTCTGACTGCCTGTCTGTGGCTGCCTGTCTCTGGCTGCCTGTCTTAGGCTGCCTGTCTCTGGCTGCCTGTCTCTGGCTGCCTGTCTCTGACTGCCTGTCTGTGGCTGCCTGTGGCCAACACACTGAGAGGACCAGCACGGTGGAATCAGCACTTACTGAGTCAGATCAGATCTGAGGGGTGGGGGCTGGGGGCGGGGCAGGTGTGCGTGCAGATAGGAAAGGAGAGAGAAGCGGAGCTCTCAGGTTAGGGTGGGTTGGCGGTGGTATCCACGTACAGATGGTGTGCAGAGGGGCCAGGGTGGTGGTGGTGAGGGGGGGGGGGGGGGGGGGGCGTGGGGGGATTCCAGGCAGCCTGCTGCTGTAATGAGAGTGAGCTGTCAGAGACTTGCATGCAACGGCTCCCCTGCCAGCCGCCCCGGTTCAAGACCTGGGAGACAGAACAGACTCACTCTCTCCCTCTCTGTCTCTCTCCCTCTCCCTCTCTGTCTCTCTGTCTCTCGCCCTCTCTGTCTCTCTCTCCCTCTCTCCCTCTCTCTCTGTCTCTCGCACTTGTTCTCTCTCCCTCATTCTATCAGTCTCTCTCTCCACCACTTTTTCTCTCAATTTCTCTCTACTCTCTAAGGTCTGATCAGGCTTCTCATATTGTCCCAGTTGCTAAGGCTTCATTCTCTCATTTTCTCTCTCTCTTTCTCTTAGTGTCACACACACACACACGCAGACATCCACACACACACGCAGACATCCACACACCCCCACAGTGACACCTTCTCGCAGGGCGCAGGGCTCAAGGGAGCACATTTAGCTCCTGAATCTTTCCGGGCATCTCTCTCCCTCCTCCCCTTTACTCAGTGCTGCAGCGTTCTCCAGGACAGCGCTGCTCTACCGGGCCAGCCAGTCGACACACATCAGACAGCAGCCCCCCCTCCACATGGGAGCCAGGCCGTCCAGCCAGGACGGGGTGTCATGTCTCTATCCCTCTACCAGGCCGTAAGCACCGCTGGGCCGCCGGGGGCCGCGGTCACGCTCAGCCGACTGGCGGACACGCCCCGTCAGGCCCAAGGACACCTCCACCTCCCTCTCTCTGTGTCTCATTGGGGGCCTGAGACGAGGCAGCGCAGGGTCTGGGTGCGGTGCCAGCGGGCCACCATACTGGGCCGCGTGAAAGACGACGTGAAGACCGGCAACTGCTGAATGGGGGGCCGCCCTCTGAAGAGGGCAGCGTTCTATCTCGGTTGTGCGTCAGTTCTCGTTCTGCGACCCCCCCCCCCCCCCCCCCCCGGCACACACACTCCACCCCCCCATCTATAAACGTTCGTCTCTGCAGCGGGCGCAGTTATGACGGTCATTGGCTCAGCCATTTCTGCTGCCGTTAATAACATCCTTTCCCAGGCTTTAAAGGCCTATTATCATATTGTTCCAGATGATTGACAGTTGACCTTCACGCTGGTTTATAAAAAGCCGGTGAGACAGTGAGGGTCACCTCGCTCGCCTCGGCGACAGCGTATTAATACTAATCTGATAGAATTACCAGGAACCAATTAATGTGCTGGGCTGGACCGGGCAGCGGTTAAAGAGATAGTGTTACCCCCAACCCAGGCCCCCACACACAGGGCTGCAGGATTTACCAGTAGGCCCCCCCCCCCCCCCCCACCAGCAGCTGGGAGAGTGTGAGGGGTCACGAGGTGAGGGAGAGCTGTGGAGATGCCCAGGTGAGGTTACACTGCCTCTGCTTGGCCTTGCCCTACCTCATTAGGAGACAGAAGAGAGGAGATAGTTGGTAAACTTGGGGGGGGGGGGTAGATATTTTTAGCGTCTCCATGACGTCATGATAAACACGGTAGCTGGTTGAGATGTAGCCGACGGGAGATGTAGCTGTCGTGCTTATCAGTGTGTTTGTTGTTCCTATGCATTCTGCCTCGTTGCTAATTAGCATTAGCAACATGCTAATGCACCAATTCTCCCAGAGTTATGCAGGGCAACTTTGTTCCAATGATCCACGGGTATAATGTAGGATCAGGGGTGAGAAAGCTACAGGTTGTGCATGTGGTGTGGGGGTGGGGGGGTGGAGTCCCATGTAGATGTAACAGTATATCCCGCTAAAACCTAGTAGCCGCTCTCTACTTTCCTATATCTGAGGCCCAAAATACCACAACAGCCAGTCATACCAGCGGTGGATAATGTCAGAGTGTGATGCTCCTGAAATAACAAGGCCTTGAGCCTGAGAGAGAGCCTGTCACACGACAAGGCCTCAGTGTCTGACTGAAGTCATCGGTCACAGGCGGGGTATAGTCACATTGTCACCTCAGCTCTGGAATGAACAGCAGGGACAAGTGACAAGAGTTCCAGGCCTGTGGGTCGTAGACCTCGGTGACCAGGCCTCACAGGGAGATTAGCCACTAGGTGACCAGTCCTGTTGGGGATGTTGTTTAAACCACAGCAGGGATTGAAATCCCTGTCTGGGACCTAACACACAAATAGCTCCTGTGCTCCCTGGGTTGGTTCCTGCCTAAGAGACTGTTGACTGTGGGCCATTGGGGAGAGGCAGAATGGCTAGCTAGGAGCTAGGGTGTGTAGGCATAGATCGTGTCCTGTGTGAAATGACCCTTGTTCTCAAGGTCGGGCACGGGCAAGGGCTGTCTGAAAGCAGCCAGCTGCTGGCGTTGCTCCCTCACCCTCGCTCCCCATGCCAGCGGTGGGGCGATCAGCCCCCACTTCTAACCACAGATGGGAGTGAGCAGCGCAGACAGCTGATGACTTAGTTACAGTAGTCCTGGTCATGTTTGTGTCATGTTTTGGGATGTGCACGCCGCCCTCCTGTTCCAAAACTCTTTTCTTGTCTTCAGACTGTCTGTCATGGGGTTATTGCTCCATATTTCATCCGAGTCCCGAGAGCCTGCTTGGTTTGTTTTGTTTGATGTCATGTGCCAGGGAAACGGCTCCGTGAAATGTGGACCGTACCACCTCCCAGATGTGGGGGTGGGTTTCCAGCTTGACTCCCTGTCACACCAGAGAATTGGGAGGGACTGGCAAGGTGATGTGTGTGTGTGGGGTGGCGGTGGGGGAGTTTGTGTGTGTGGTTTCGAGTGTGGGGGGGGGGGGGGGGGGGGCTAGTAAAGGAACATGCCAGTGAACCAATGATGCCATGGAACTCACCACCTGAGTTCCTCTTTTGTTCCCTTTTCAAATGGAGCACCAGGGACGCGAGTGATAATTAAACATTTTGAGAGGAGAGCGGAGGAAATGAGGGGCCGTGTTTGTTCAGAGAGAGATAACATTCCCAGACAGTAACCGGAGCACGGCTGCACAGCCCAGCTATATTACCCCCGCGCCGGGCTGCATAATAAAGAGGCCCCTTATGCATATTAATATGAGCACTCTGCATAATGCCTGCACCATGTGATACGCTTAGCAGCACACAGACACCCCTGTCGGCTAAGTCTTTACCTTTCACTACAATTATTTACGTCCACATTCCTCCATACAGAGACTGAGCCCACCTCCCACCCCCTCCCGCGTCCTCCCACCTCCTCCCACCTGCCCGGCTCCACCCTCGCCCATCTCAGCTCCGCCCCCCCCCCCCCCCCCCCCCCGCCCCCGGGTGCCAGCGTCCTTCCTCCAGGCCCCCACCCTTGCGCTGTCTCACGGCTCCTTAGAGGTGTGTGCCACGCCAAACGAGCTCCTCGTTACCTCCCCTCCTCCCTCCTCCCTCGTCGGCTGGCTGGCTGCTTGGTGGAAGCTTTTGAAAGAACTACAGCGACATCTGCATGTGCCGCGGCTGCAAAGCGCCAGGCTGATACCCGCTGCGATGGGTTCCCCCTGCCTGCCTGCCAGCCAGCCTGCCTCCCCCGCCCCCGCCTGCCCCTCCGCCCAGTTGCCCCTCCGGCTCACATTACTCAAATTACTAAACACGGCTAATTGCGCGGCGCGTGAAGCCTCGCTTCATTTGAATATCATCCGTGCCTGGCCTTGGGGGGTTTAGATCTAGACAGGAAATCTGGAAATTTGGGTTTTAGCAATTAAACAAGTCAGACTGGTGCGGTGCTTCGTTTACCTGGAAACACAGCATTGATTTTTCGTTCTTTTTTTTATTGAACTCAACATTAATTTGGATTACATTTATAAAATAGTTTTTAATGATCTTTCAAAGTTTAATTAAAGTACTGTAGTACATTATTAGAATTTATTTTTAGATTTTCAGGAAGATTTTCACAATAATATTAGAAATATTTTTGGATGGCGTTGCAGTTGTTTTAATTCAGAATGAAGCGGGCATTGAAGAAATACAGATCTGGCCCATTGGGACTTTAACTAGCTCTACAGTGTAGAAGCTGTACCCCACTATAAATGTGTGTGTGTGTGATTAAGAGAGAGTGTGTGTCTTGGGAGCCAACAATGCACCCCTTATGTCCCTTACAAAAGGACAGTGAGCCAGACGGTGTGTGTGTGTGTGTGGTGGGGTTGGGAATCAGAAACAATGAGTTGATCGCCTCTGATGATTTAATACAGGCAATCAGAGTTCAGTGAAGCGAAATCATTTCACGCATAAATTACACTGGATTTGTTTTAAGGCCAGGGGGTGAGGGTGGGGGGCGGGCAGGGTTGGCAGTTGGGTTTGTTTTGTCTATTGTGGAAGTCATGGCTGTGGGCTGCGACCGAATGCCCCCGGCGATTCCCACGCTTCCATCCGTGCCCTGGGTGGGCAGCCTCCAGCGCCCTCTCCTCCAGGCTCCTCAGCTGGACCGGGTCCCGCTCGCGCCCGCTGCCGACATGCAGGCTGCCACCCTCCGCTCCCGCAAATGCGCCCGTGTTAAACCATTACAGCAGGTCAAACACAATTAAGCGCCAACAACGTCTGTTTCCCCACCTCGTCAACATGATTTTCCGTATTAATTAAATCCATCGGTTACACCAAAAACATCATCGCCGTTCGCTTGCAGCAAATTCGACGGAGGGAAAAGGAAACGCGTCTTCATATCTGTAAAGAGGTTTTGTAATTAGAAAGATATCTCTTTTACTCCTTCCAGATTATCCCATAATAATAAACCACAAAGCGAATTGCAGGGATCCTCATGTTGTAGATAGACAACCATGCACACTGACAGTCCCTCCTGCTCAGATTGGGAGACGCTCAATTAATCCGCGTCTGAAAGGCTGAGCGCCCCCACTTTCTTTTTTAATTAACGCTGAATTAAAACGAATTGGCAGGTTGCCGGAAAGCAGGCGCACAGCTTTGAAGATTGCCATCGCATAATGAGTCGCTCTTTCCTTTTTTTTTCGCGTTTTTTTTTGTGACACTTTGTGCTCCTTCGTTTCCACTCCCCGCTCTCCGCTGCCAGTTGCCAGTGTGCCTTAGCGATTTAATGATATGCAAATGAAATATGCATAAAACCATTCTGCTGTACGATGATTAAGCACAGAGCACATTAGCCAGTGCCCGCCACAGTGTCTGTTGTCTTCTCTCCCATTCCGCTTCGCCCGGCGCCAACGACAGCCCTCTAACAAAGCTCAATACTAATAATATGAGAACGCTGATCATTTGAATATCAGCAATAATATCCAACAGAGGGAAATTAGATTCCAGGCAGGATTATTTCGTCTCCAGGTTTGTAAGATCCACAGGCAGAAAGGGAAGGAAGGAGTCCTGAGAGAGGGCTGCTGCTGTAGAGCAGGCAGCCTGGAGGGAGAGCCCAGGTTTTCCAGGAGAGCACTTGGACAGACTAGCATTGCCAAGCATTGCATGAGCTTTTTTCTGCTTGTTTTGCGAGTACTGTGGCATTATTTGAATGCTGGCTTATACAGAAGGAAGGCAAATATCCCCTTTACTCTGTCTCAAGCTGTCTCTCCCCCCCCCTCCCCCCCCCTCCCTCCCCCATCCCTCCCTCCTTCTCTCTCATGCTCTTTTTTTTTGTAATCCGTTTGTGTAATGAAGACGTGGCACAATTAACATCCCCCGTGGAATTAAACGAAAGGCCGATCATCCAAACCTCATTAGCTCCAAAAGATTAGAATATCCACACGCGTTCCGCCGCGGAAGGTTTTTAAACCCCCAACCGAAAAACGACCAAAAACGGCGAAAAAAAAAGACAAACGCTAATTACGAATCAAAAGCGTTAATTGTGTGTGCTTCGATCGCCTTTGAAGCGACCATGGTGCAGATGCCCAGAAAGATGCCACCCTCCAGCAGCCCATCCTGCCTGCTGGCAGAGGCTGGCTCGGGCATCTTGGTGGTGTATGCCAAAGCTGGGTAGGAAGCACAAAGATCTTATAATCCCTCCCTTTGGATGACTTCTTCAATTATTCATATTCCATAACCATGCCCCCCTTGTTCAACAAAAATCCAGGGGGGGTGGTGGGGGGGGGGGTGGTGGGTGGTGGTGGTGGTGGGGGGGTACTTTTGGATATCCAGTTGTAAAACACCAGTGGCTGATGGCTTTTCTCCCGCGCTAATTACTGTGTTAATTCCCCCCCCCCCCCCCACGCCCCCTCTCCCCGTTGCATCTTAACTAATGAAAACGAAAATGAAAGAAATCCTCCATTCTCTGTCCGCAGCGGCGCCCGTCCTTGGCTCTGTGCCCGATGCCAACGGACCTCGCGGGAACCACGGCAACGTTCCTCCGGACCCGGTAAGTTCCCCGACCCGTAACCCGTACCAGTTGGTCCTCCAGTGTTGCATCTGGTCCTCCAGTGTTGCATCTGGTCCTCGTAGTTTACCCTGGAGCTCGCGCGGAGAAAAACAAACCAGACAGGGTGGAGTTTGCTAGTTTCTCTGGTTGGTTGGCAAGGAGGGGGCAGACAAAAAGAGTGTGTGGGGGGCGGGGGGGGGTGCCGAATGTGTTCCCACGGCCCCCCTGCCCCTGCTTGGCTGAGTTGCAGGCCGGCGGGTTGGGTACCTCCTCTCCACGCTGCTGTTTGTGGCCGTCTGGGGCTACGCTCCTGTCCCCCTGCCTCCTGTCCCCCTGCCTCCTGTGCCCCCTTCCAGTGACTTCCAGCATGTCTGTTGTGTGAGTGCCATCCCCCTCGCCTGCCTCCATGCTGGGGGATGCTGGATGCTGTGTAGAGCCTGCAGCCTCTCCCAGACATTCATCTCCCTGGTGATTGCTGTGAATGTAGAGAAATCGCAGACACACACGCCTGCCTGCCTCTCTGGCATAGCTTAGCTTGCTGCTGAACTAGAATTTCATGCTTTCTGTTTTTTCTGTTTTTCCTTTACCCTCTCCAAGAAGTTGATCATGTCACGCAAAAAATGCCCACACACCTGGTCGAAACCTTGATTCGTTTCCTTTTCGAAAGCCCCCCCCCAAAAAAAAGAAACAAAAAATAAAATGTAAGCGGCGAAAGAAGAAAAAAGTCAATTAATTCCTTTATGCCCGCTGATTATAATTTGTTTGGGCAGTTCATTAGTATGCGTCCTCGTGTTTGCAGTTTTTTTTTCTCTCTTTTTGTGTGTGTGTGTGTCTTTGTAAACAGCTGCTGTTGAGCCCTTGGCACCATCCCTCAGGTCCTTTATGCAGCCCTCCTCTTGTCGCAGACGGCCAGGCGGTTGGCAGGTTGGCAGCGCGTGCGTCTCCGGTGCCCATGTACACATTCCTCACCTCTGGCTGCCAGGCTGCGTGAGGCGAGATGGCAGCTTGTGTTCTCTCAGGAAAACAGTGTGGTACGGGGGGAAAGGGGGTTGGCACAAAAAAAGAGGCACCCTTCCACTCCCCCTCCCCTCCCCGTAGAACAGCCCGGCGCTTTTGTTTTTCTTTCGTTTTGTTTTTATGTTTTGTTTTTTTTCCGGTCCTCCTCCTCCCCACCCTGCCGCCCCCCCTCTTTGTTTAGTTTGTAATCTGTCCCATTCCTTTCACCCGGTACAGTCGCGCTAATTAACAGAGCAAACTTTTGTTGTTTTAATTAGCCATTTGAAGCGCCGTATCTTTGTTTGCTCTTGGCTCTCTTTATCTCCGCCAACCGATCCGCGACGGGCACCCAATCGTGTTGATTTGATCGCCATCGTTGTGTACCATCCTCCACGTTTTTGTTTTTTGTTTTTTTTTCGCGACAGATGCCAGCGCCTTCCCGTTGGCATACCTCTCGACACTTAGCGGGCACTGAATGGCTGTCCCCGAGGCACCGGCACCCAAAAGGTTCCGTTCCCGCATATCTGTGAACGCCACATCCAAGATGGCGATGGTAGGGGTTTTTCAGCGCCCGCATCTTCCCCGGGTGTGCCCCCGACTGCCAATGAGTTTGTTGGCATGGCGTCCTCTGGCTGGCACAGAGAGCTGTGCCTCGGATGGCAGAGCGAGAGAGAGAGAGGGGGAGGCGCTTCCTCTTGCTCCTCCCCTTCCCCCTCCCCCCCCCGCACCCTAGTTATCTCTAGGACAACACCGTAGGCGTAAGTTCCTCTCTCTCTTGGTTGTTGGAGGTTTCTGGACCCCCCCTCCTGTCCCCCGTGACAGAGCACATCCCCCCCGCTCGCCCGCCCGCCCAGACCGTGTTGCCCAACCCCGCCATCCTGCTCCATCTCTGGAGACCAAACCCCCCCAAACCCCCCCCCCCCAAAAAAAAAGTATTGTTTGTCCTCGCGCCTGAAGTGTCCCCTCTCTCCATGCCACCTGGCGATGCCAGCCAGCCCAGGCAGACACCACGGCGTCTCCCGGGCTCCTGTTGCGGTGCGCGTCGTGTCCCCGGCTCCTCTGGTTCCCCTCTCAGTTCCCCGGCGGTGGTGACTTGAGGGTGACTGTTGTCTCTCCAAACCCCCATCCACGCTCCAACTTCTGTTTGAGAGCAGCCTAGCCCCCCGAGCCTTGGCCCCTCCTGGCGCGGCGCCGGCTGCTACACCTAAGCGGGGGCTTCCTTCCGTCTCCCTGGCTACCTCCGACTGCGTACCCCCCGAGAGCGGACGCGAGTCCGCCTTGGCGCTGCCATTGAATGGATGGCACTGTGCCAGCTTCTCCCTACCATCATCCGCATTCGCTGCTTGTTTCTCTGGCTCGCCCACCCCCTCTCTCTCTCTCTCTCTCTCTCCTCCTCCCTCCCCTCCTCCTCTCTCAGCTTTCCTTCCACACCCCCGACCCCCCCCGCGCCCCACCTCACCCCCGCCCCACCCCCCTTCAACCACCCCTTTTGTTCTATAGGCTTGACATTAATTAACATACGGGCTAATTGATTCTAAAAGCTGATGAATCGCTCCTAGCATCTCCCATAGGCTGGCAAGCTATGTCGCGCCCGGACGAACCCCCTCTCTGCCTGGCACTGCCTCTGCCTTGCCCTGTCCTCCTCATTGGCGCTGGTAGGAAGAGAGCCCAGCTCTGGAGCCAGCCAGCAGCTGTGGTGAGCTGGTGATGTGGACCTGAGTGAGCTGTGCCCCTACCCCACTGTACACTGGGAAGGATCTCAGGCTGCTTATTGGACTATAGCTGATCGCAGTTGACGTTTTGCTGTCTGATCCCACTGCAGGATGTTGCAATGGCATTTTGTTATAAATAATCAAAGTCCTCCTGAAACCACCTCCCACCCCTTTTTTCTATCTACCCTTCTCTTCCCTTTTTCACCCTCCCTCTCTCTCTCTCTCTCTCTCTCTCTCTCTCTCTCTCTCTCTCTCTCTCTCTCTCTCTCTCTCTCTCTCTCTCTCTCTCTCTCTCTCTCCCTCCTCCCTCTCATTCTGTCTCTAAACTAAACACACTTTCTCTCCAGCGTACACACAGTCTCCCATTCCCTACCTTGCTTCACTTTATTTTATGGCCATCTGTTTTGTTTTTCCTTCGCTAACGAATTACGTGGATATAGAAGCGTAACGAATCAAAACTAAATAAATTGCCATGTTTTTCGACGTTTTTCAGTACGGTAATTATAGATTTTTCTCTCGTCATTAGCGATTTCGGGAAACCTTGCAGAGAATTAGCCCGAATTAGCTATGTCTGTCATATTTGATTAAGTAATTATCTTGGCCAGAACACTCCTGTCTTTCTTTTTACGTCGTTTGGAACAGAGCTGATGAGGTTAAAAGCGAACGATAGAGATGGTTTTAATTATTTAATAAACCCCCTCCCCCTCTCCACAGAGGTCTGCTTACTGCCGTTAATTAGCGAGGCTGCTTCTCGCATCAATGGCCAAGGTACAACACACTCATTAAGAGAGAGAAACACACACACTCGCGATTAGTGCAAATGCAGCTCTAGTGTTCTGTGTTCCGCAAATCCACCGCTTTCTCCTTCTCTCTCTCTGTCGGTATTCAGATTTGATTCGGGTCTGTCTAATTGCTGATGTGTCTTAATGCGGATGGTTTCCGGAGGTTTCTGGTGTCTGTCTGTGGCGAGTTCTCTCTCACCGTGTGGTGCTGGGGGGTCTGGGGAGCGGGTGGTGAGACACGAGGCTGGCACAACGCTCCCATCCCGGGGCTCAGACACACCGTTCTCCTCCTTTCACACCCTTTTGTTTTTTTTTCATTATCGAATAAAAAAGGAGCATGAGGCGACTGAGGCAACAAGAGGAATTCATTATGCAAATGTGCTGCTATTTGCATAATGTCTTATGCCAGGAATATGTAAATGAAGCGTATAATTTATGAGTGCCTGCGTCTGTCTCAGAGTGTTCCCATAACTTACAAAGGGGAGATTTTTTTTCCCCCTCTGTTCTCCTCGACTCCAAAGTGGCACAGACGACACACACACTCCCCCCCCCCCACACACACACACACACATCATACCCATACAAAACAAGCACACACTGTAGTGTCACAAAGGGGTTGGTGGCTGTGTACCATAGCTGGGTGGGAAAACTTGTCTGGCAGACGGGGAGGTGAGGAGGCAGTAGAGAGGTTGGGACTGTTGGAACTGGAGGTGTGTGGAGAAGGACGCACAAACCTCTTACAAAGGAAAAGTAGCAGGCGCTCTTAAAAAAAAAAGAACGCCAAAACTAAACAAATGAAGAGACAAAAACAAAGGCGGGCCAAGTAGGGTGGGGGCCCGCGGGGCGACGACTGCCTTTTGACTTCTTCTTTTTGTCTTGGAGCGAGAACATGACTCCGCGCTCGTTCGCTCTCTTTTCTCCTTGATTCCTGTGGGTTGAGATGGTTGCCCGTCACTGGAGCTGGCAGCTTTTCCTCGGGTGGAAGATTTCCTCAGGAGTCACAGAGATGAAGGCAGCTCTGCGGAGCCCAGGGTGGGAACCTGCCGGGAGGAAGACTGAGGGGGCAGGGAGGGGCATGTGTTTGCCCTCCTCACCATGCTACCACACCAGGAGGTGCCAGCGTTCATCCGGGTACTGGATCACGGACCCGCCCAGTTTGGCACAGCACAACACAGAGCACCTCTGACCATCCCTGCATAGACCAGGCCGGCCTGGCTTAGGCCAGCCCAGCCCTGGACTGCTTCAGAACCAGGACTGACAGAAAAATCTGGCTGTATCCTGTATCTTAATATCTACCAAACGGACCGCAACCCGTTTGTTGTGTTTCTCTGCTGAGGTCTGGGGCCGTTTTTGGGGGGCCCGTCTCGGCTTCTTGTAATCACCGGCCTACTTTGCATACTTGATCTGTGGCGGGTGTCTGAAGTGGGGACGGCGCCACATTGTCGCCACAGAGACGAGCGCCACAGTGGAACGTGTCTTGGAGTGAAGTGCCTACTTTTGTATCACAGTTTAGTGTGGAGTCGGATGGGAAACGACTAACATCCTGGAGTCAACATGGGAGCGTGGGTAGCTCATCCTCAGGGCCTCTACTGCCTGCTACTACCAGAAGTTTGGGAGAAGAATTTGTCTTCATTTGTTTGGCTCTTGTCCTTGTTTTTTGTTTTTTTCCCCGCTCACGTTCGCAGGCTGTTGAGGTTGTGTGTGTCGAGCGTGCACCAGGACCTCCCTGTCACACACACGCCACCAGCGTGCCTCTGCCTCCTGCTGAAACCCAGGGGCTTGTCACCGCGTCCGCCCGGTTGCAGCTAGGCACCGTGCGGGGCGACACAGAACGATCTGGAAGCATGGCTTTTAGAAACAATTAGCCTGAGAGAGGGAGGGAGAGTCTGTATGGACTCTCTCCCATCTCAGACACGTACGCACAGGGTGTGTCACCGCGACAATGCTGAGTTGCCTGTGTGTTCAGGACTGTGGAAGACGAGGCATCCAGAAGACTTGTCCATGGGAATACTGGCTCTGTTCCTCTGCAGCTGCTCTCTCTGGTCTGGTGTCTGTGCTTGGTTCGGGTTCGGACTGTGGACGGCGGCTCGCTGTACGACTCAACTACAGAGCTTCGGAATTGTGCTCCAGACAATGTCAATGAAACCACTCTAACCATCATCCGCAGCATTTCATTCAACCGAGCTCTCTGTTGTTTTTCTGAGCGCTGATTTGCGTTCGTTTGCTTTGTGTAGTTGTAATTGCGACGCACGTTATTTCGGTCTCTGTCGTTTGAACACGCTCGCAATTATGAAAGGAATTGTTGGAATGGCCGTGGGCTTAATTAGACCGGTCAGCTTGTTCATTATTTACACGCATGCTAATGAGGTGTGCATGCCAATGAGATATGTTGAATATTCACGCTGTCGCGTTTGAAATTGAATCTGGGCTGATGAACATAAATACGAAGCAATGTAAATAACAGGGTTTAATTTCAATGAAGTACCTACTGTATGGACCGTTATAATGCATGGTTTCTGTAATTAGCAAACGCTGTGGTGCTTAAATCCCTGAATATCACGGACGACATCAGCAGCATCAAGGACAGAGGAGCAGTAGGTTTGTGTTCGAGACAGATTGTTCAGTTCACTCTGTTTGTCTTGGTTTTCACACATGCTGTCAGTCCTCATTAGATCCTTTGGCACTTTATCATGGCCTAGCTTCGGCCCGTGTAATTGATGTTGCTCTTATATTTGTGATGAACTGGAGTTGGGGGCTATTTTAGTGTTTCTCAGGAGCTGCGGAGGAAAATTGTACCAACCTTCACACTCCTGTGGTCTCATCTAAGAGGGATAGAATTTCATTTTATTCCCAGAAAAAAAAAGGCAAAGAAAAGCAATCTAAAGTCTGATTTAACTTTGGTTTGAAGTTGTATTGGGGCTCTGGACAGAAGTGCAGGCCTACCTTCATCACTTGTGCATCCAGAGTTCAGAATTCAAATCTCCAGGCCCTGAGGAAGGCTAAGCAAACTGCCTTTTAAAGGGAAATTGGTCAGTGGCAGAGACACTAAGACATGACATTGGACTCGTCCCTCAGTAGAAAATAGCTTTTCTGCACAGTGGTTTAGGAGACTTTTATTGCCAAGTCTAATCTGAATATCAATTAAGGATTGCAAACGTAACATGTTTTATTATGGTTTGTCCAGTTCATTTCGATCAGCTGCTACCTTTGTGTTTAAAGCTAAAGTGTACTGTTTATTATACCGTATGTTATGATGATATTGAACTAAAAGTGCCAAAGAAAAAGCTGCTTTGTTAATAATTTTCAGTGATGCAGCATACAGTTTCAAAGTTTTACGGGATATTCTAATCTAGTGTAGGTTACATTCAAGGTTATGCTTGATCAGTTATGATACATCCTCAAACTCTACAGTCCTCTGTCCAACATGTCAATAATGGTAGCATCTTGTACAGCTTTTTGTACAGCACTGTATAATAACACCAAACTAATATTCTCAGGTTTGAATGTACTTTAGGTCTGTGTGTTTGAAAATGTCCGTTCTCCCTAGACCAATAAAGCTGCCTGTCGACACCACTGTTGTTTTGTACTTGGATTGTCGTTTCTTTATGTGACGTACATGTTATGTACTTATAGAGTTAGAGTTAAGAACATGGATCTTTCGTTCCCAAGTACAGTATCTCCATAATATTGAGTTAAGAAGCTCTTACCAGTCTGCAAGAAGAGGTCACAACTACTGCGTTTGCTGCTAGCACAACTAAACACTAACTAAACTCACTAATGAAACAATGAATGCCGCTCCTTAAACGATAAGTTGGGCCATTCAGGTCTCCAGAGTGTCTCAATAGACTATTACGCCATCAGTTCATTTGTTCAGTTAATTAGATTCTCGTCAGTATAGATTCCATGCCATTCGATCTTTTAAGTCAATCAGCGTTTTATCTCAAAGCTGTTTTCGTCCCTCCCGGCGTAGCAGGTCTTGAGATATTTGATCGGAGCGACAATTAGTGGCTTCTTCACAAGTAGGCGTTAGTCTGACAAGTGTGTGTGTGTGCGTTTGGGTGGTGCTTGTCATGGTGGTGGATGATGGTTTGAACTCTGTCGCTGGAGCATATGCTAAATGATGACATTGTAGAGTTGTGTTTATTCCATTGAGAAACAGTTCGACCGTTGTGTTAGACAAAAATGTTAAGCAGTCATGTAGATATTATTATATTATCACGGTTAACTCCCAAAGGGTTTTCTTTTGTATTTGGCTGAAAATATATTGATTACTCTTGCCAGGGTAGCTTGTGATGACCACACTCACATGCAACCAGCACGTGTTGCTACACATCATAGCCCAGAAAGTACTTGGAGCACGTGGACAGTGCTTGTCTAGGTGTTTGCCTCTGCACCGGGCATACAGAATAACATCATCACATGAGCAATTCCAGCCTATTGTTGTTGCTATATAATAAT
Source organism: Osmerus eperlanus (assembly GCF_963692335.1). Taxonomy (NCBI): domain Eukaryota; kingdom Metazoa; phylum Chordata; class Actinopteri; order Osmeriformes; family Osmeridae; genus Osmerus; species Osmerus eperlanus. Next base: position 15,717,766 of record NC_085027.1, on the reverse strand, counting down.
TCTGATTACTGGGTGTTGCAGACCAGTGGTTTTCACATATTTGTAGATAAACCTCTGACTGGTAAATGGGGCAAGGAGAGGTATCCCTGATTGCAGGAAAATAAGGTTATAAGTGGGTGGGGGGTGTAATGGGTGGGTATGAATGGGGACGTGAGACTAGATTGCTGCCATATTTGGAAGGCTCTTCACGTTCATAGCGCCCATTTGACCTCCAGGGTCCACATCAGTTGGCCAGCGTTTATTTCAAAACAAGTTGTTCTCTCACAAGAGTGGCAATCTTGCGCCAAAAGAATGAAGGTTTTAGCGCAATGAGCAACACCACCTGATATCACACCAACACAAATAGGCCCGTCCATAAATACAGACAGTCCGTCCATGAATAATGGAAGTGGTCCATGGAAAAGCACATAGGATGCTCTCTCTCTCTCTCTCTCTCTCTCTCTCTCTCTCTCTCTCTCTCTCTCTCTCTCTCTCTCTCTCTCTCTCTCTCTCTCTCTCTCTCTCTCTCTCTCTCCGTAATTGTATAATTGCCCAGCTTCCTTTTCCAGTAAACATCCACCTTTTCTATTAAACGTAGTATTCTCTGATAGGAAATTAAAAGTGTGTGTGTGTGTCATGTCGACCTACGTGAGGGCTGCTCTCGCTGGCCTGCTTTGTCGTGGAGCGCTCCAGCTGTGGCGGGGTGTGGATCTACAGCTTTGCGTTTGAGGATTCCAACGTAGCCACGCCGGCATCTGGCCTTGGCCCGCTCTGATAAAGCCCGTGCTTATCACACATGATTGATTTGTTTACCTCTTTGAGGACAGCCAACTCATCATGCGTTCCATCCCTGACCTGGGGTGCTGATGTGCTCTCTCTCTCTCTCTCTCTCTCTCTCTCTCTCTCTCTCTCTCTCTCTCTCTCTCTCTCTCTCTCTCTCTCTCTCTCTCTCTCTCTTTCTTTCTGTCTCTCTCTCTCTCTCTGACACAATCTCTCCCTCTCTCTATATAAACTCAACTTGCTAAATAGCCAAGATATGATATGAGCGTGTCTATGACACCCACACTGTAAAGTAACAGTGGAGAGGAGGGCCATCATTCTCTGAGCCAGCGGGAGGCTTGATGCTGGGGTTGATATGCTGATAGGGTCACTGTCCTTGGAGAGCACCATCCCTCATTTCCAGCAGAGAGACCATGTTTGTTATTGTGCTTGATAAGGGTGCCAGGGCTGTAGGTCCCAGCTAAAGGGCCCCAGTTAAACGGATGGAGAAAAACACCATCTGCCAGGGCCTGTGACTGGCCCGGCTCTGCCAGGGCCTGTGACTGGCCCGGCTCCGGGAACGCCCGCATCCATTAAGCTCCATTGAGTCTTTTTCTACTCCAGCAGCTTGATCTAGGTTTTAGGAGACATACGAACAAGCGTGTATGTTGTCAGTGTCATTGTGATGTTCTTCTGCTATTGTACTGTCATGTACTGTACTTTTAGTATTACTGAATACCACTCTTATACAAAACAAATGCAATTGATGTTATCGAACAGCAGATCCTTTTGTAATCCCCCCCGGAGAGTACTGATCACCATATTGATTGCGTAGGCAGTGTAAGAGCCGTTCCCTTCTGTTCCTGTGTGGTTCCACAGTGCAGATGAGCTCCCAGACCCACCATCGCCCCGGCCGGCCCACCACGCCCTCGTGAAGCAGCTCCGAGACGCCTCTCTCTCTCTGAAGGAGGCCCAGGCTAAAGTAAGTGTCCCTCGCCCTCACCGGACCTCCCCGCGCCCGCCAATGCGTGACAGGAAGCCCGCACACTCTCATGCCCGATGAACCAGGCAGGAGAGCCAGGGGCGGAACATGTCCACTGTCACGTGCCTGCGCCCCCTGAATAGCTGCACCTAGCATGAAGCACCTGCCTGGTGCTGCCTGGTGCTGATTCACTGGTGGATAGTGAATACCTTTACGCACGCACGCACCCACACTCACACGCACACTCACACAGGCACACATGCGCACACGCGCAAACAGGAACACATGCACACAAACACACACACACAACACACACAAACACACACACACACATCAACGCCGACACGCATACGCATCTCTAATGAGCAGGGAGCTGAAACACACACCAGCCCTGAGGCAGCTCAGCGGACTGTTAAGCAGTTATGTTAAGCATTGCATGCGATCCTGACTAACACGCTCCTAAACAGAGAACTGCATTATTCAGACTGGCTGGCTAGGCAGCGCTAGTGTAGGGGATGGCCAAGGTAATTAAGACAGCCTTGTATCCCTTGTATAATTCATCTGCGTTAAAGGCCTGGCTGCTGTTGCCGGGGTAAACAGACCTGGCACATGACGTGCTAGGAGATGAGGCAACATGACAGGCTCTGCCCAGAATGGCCCCTGCTCTCTCGTGTAGCCTGTGGGCAGGTGGGGGAGGGGGTGGGGTAGGGGGAGGGAGGGAGGGAGGGAGGTGAGAGGGGGGCGAGAGATGAGAGATGATCCAGTTCACCTGGTCTGGCAACCTCTACCCTCCCCCCCACACACACACACTACCATCGTCTCCTCTCCAGCCTGCCTCCATCATCTCATTCCACACGGTGCACCAGACAGGAGTCGGACAAGTTGAGAACTGTTCATTGAAACGATCCCGACCCTTCATACAGCTCGGTGTTCAGAGGTGTACTGTGAGGGGGTTTTCCTCCGGGATGAAACGGTCATTTGGGTAAAGAGTCTTAATCGGGGCGTGATGGATCTCGAGGGCTCCTCGTCGGAGCGCAGGGTTGGTGGATGATGGGAGAGCTTTATCGAGGAGGGTATCGATCGCACATACTTAAAAACTCTCCCGCCCAAACTAAACACGAGGCTTGAAAGTGCACGGCTAATTAGTCACATGTCAGTAATTGACACTGAGATGTATGTTCTGATGCTGAGGGGAGAGGAGAGGAGATTTGGAGGCATCAGTATAGATCTGCCCCCACCCACCCCACTATTCAGACAAATGGAACGACTAATTGAGCTCTTTAAACGACTCTGTGTCTGGACAGGATGTCATCAGTGTCCAAGTTTGTGTTAGTCCCTTCAGGAAGACACCATACACACAAGCACACACACACACACACACACACACACACTCACACACATGATCAGTGTGTGTGATGTGTTGCCTATGAAGCTTCTTGAGTAATGAGCACAGCTCACAATCAGTCACATTGAATTGTATTGAATTTAAATGAAATACACACACACTGACACACGCACATACACACACACAACAGTGTGGTAAGGTTGGATTCTCAACTATTCTATTTGTAAGGTTTCTGAACTGTCTGCATGTTTCTCTGTGTGAGGCTGGTGTGTGCATGTGCTTTTTGTTGTCCCTCACCCCCTGCCCCCCCCCCGCCCCCTGCCCCCCCCTGCCCCCTGCCTCCCCCCCCACCCCCCTTCCTCCCCCCCCACCCCCCTTCCCTGCATATCCCAAGTCCCAAGACTCAGGAAGTCATCCCAGGGGTCAGGGGTCGTGCGTCCAGCCCTGACATTTGATTGGCAAAACTAGAAAGCTGTGTGTGTGCCAGGCTAAGTTCTGTAAAGAGCTTATCTGAATAGGAGATGGTATGGGCCTCTTCCCAGGGGTTCACACACACAACACACACACACACACACACACACACCACACACATACTCTCAGTAGGTCCCTATACAACAGAGGTGTGTGTATGTATTTTAGAGAGCTGTCCGGTCTTTACGGCCACTCACTGCAGCTTTATGTTCAAGTGGGTCTGACAGCATCCTGTCATGATATGCATAATGGTCTGGCTAGCTAGTTAGGCTCATGTAGAGGTTCTTGGTGTAATAAGGCACCTTGAGAGATGTGTGTGTGTGTGTGTAGTGTGCATTGGTTCATGTTGTTAAGATCATTATATTACCAGTCTGGTGTGAGGGTGTGTTATGCGGTGACCTCAGCTGGGATAGGAGGCCACTCTGGTGGGTCATTCATACTGTACGCCCCCCCCCCCCCCCAGACCCCCCCCCCCTCCCCCAGGCCCCCCCTCCCGCCACCAGCTCCCCCCTCCCTCCACCGGCCCCCTCCTAAGCCCACCGTCTTGTGTGCAGCGTGCTCTGCCGGCTAAAGGCGCTCGTTAAAGGCCATAACTTATCTCACGTTTGAAGCTAATGGGAGGAATACTGGCCGCAGTGAAAAATAAATTACATTTTTCCCCCCCTCTCTCTCGCTGCCCTCCTAACCTGCAGTGTAATATAGCAGCGGTGAGAGTATGCATTACCGATCCCGGGCATTAGAATTTATTTGTGCTGCACGACGCTGACTGATGCATTCGAAAATAATGTAGTGGAGCCCGAGCATTACAGAGACCCTGTAACTAATGGACAGCTCTCTCCCCTGGTCACCCCTCTATATCACTCAACTGGACTACCTCATCAGTCCCACAGTCCCCTGCAGGCCCAGAGCTCTCCAGCCCAGCCTAGCCCAGCCCAGACTAGCCCAGAGTGGCTCAGCCTAGCCCAGCCCAGCCCAGACTAGACCAGAGTGGCTCAGCCCAGCCCAGACTAGCTCAGCCTAGCACAGACTAGCTTAACCCAGGCCAGCCTAGCACAGTCCAGCAAAGTCCAGCTCAACCTAGCCCAGCCAAACCCAACCCAACCCAGTCTTACCCAGCATGTCCCTCCACGCTCTTTCTCCCTCTCTTTCAAATCCACTCCCCCATCCCCTGTGCAGCACCCGCTCTGACTCAATCATTATATCCGTTCCCAGAGAGAGGTGTATTAACAAGCACTCAGGTTTAGGCAGGGCGTCCTCATGTGAAATACACGTACTCATCTATCAGGTCTACTAGGGGCCACTGTGCCTGCAGGTTCATTATGGAAGAGAGACGCCCTGCTAGCCTAGCATGCTGCTAAGGATATGGGCTATTTTGGGCTGGCTGTGGGGACGATATGCAGATGTTCCCTGTTTCATCTTCCTCCGGTAATTTACCGTGACTTCCTGACTTCCCAACTCCATATTCGGACTCAGCCTCTGAGCCGTGGCCAATCAGCGAGCAGATTGCGAAACTGTTGCAGTGCGCCTGTAGCGGCCAACAAAACAACATTAAAGATGTACAGACTGGACCCCATTTAGATATACAGGATTATCAGTCAAAGCAGGGTCTAAAAAATAGACCCTGCTCATCGTCGTTCCTTTGTACTTAGACCATCTCCACTTCTTCCAGACAGCGCTCTCCCTATCCTCACCCTCTGCCCATTTTTATTTCATGGTGTTTACGTTTAATTGTGGGATCAGACAGTAGCGAGTGCTCACCTTTTTAAAGCCAATCAAGGTAAAGTTCGGAGAGGCCAAATGAATTCCATCCACAGAGAGGTCAGGGAAACAGGAAGTGCATAGCAATGCGTGGCGGCCAGCAGGCGGTGGGAGACGGGGCTGTAATGAGATCATCAGAGGAGAGGAGAGGCTGGGCCCCCGGGAGCAGCACAAGCAGCTGGAGAACATTTTTTCAAAGAAAACCCGTCTGAAAAAATAATGACGGTCTGCTTTGAGATGCATTAATAATCGCGGGTGGACTGTTTTGTTCTAGGATATGAAGGAGGATTGATATTTCCAAATCATGTAGGGTGGTGGATGTGTGGGTGGGGGTGGTGGGGGCAGACTGTGGAAGGAGAAATAGCCCGGTGTGAAATGAGGAGGCACACTCTCTTCCTCACGTCTTGGCGTTCACAGACCCCCCCACCCTCCACCCCCTTTGGTCTGGCCCGCATCTCCTTCCAGGTGAACAGGCTAAGGGGGGAGGGGAGGCGGGGGGGGGGGGTGGGAGAAGAGGAGGCAGAGGGCTCTCATTATTTCTCGTTTCCGCTTCCTCTTAATGGAACGCTGCGGACGGCAGCGTTTGATTGCTGGCGTCTCCCACGCGCCTCTCTGCCTGATAACACGGTGCCTGTCTGCCTCATAACACGGTGCCTGTCTGCCTGACTCAGAGGAGCGGCCCCAGAGCAGCAACACTGGAGCAGGGCCCGTGTCAGACCATCTCACAGACCTGATGAAAGACTCCAACGCTTTGTCTTCCTCCACCTCTGCTAAGCTAATTGGAAATGCATAGAATACCTAATGATATGAGGCACGCTGTTTAAAAAAAAAAATCACACAGACTGATTTAGCTTTGTGCTGAGTTTATAGCACTGCAGAATCCTTAAGTGGATGGAATCTCTATTATTCAAGTGTAATGCAATTATAATACAATGTAATTGGAAATGTCCAGTTGGTGTATTGTCAAGGGCGGGGGAGGGAGGTGTGCGGTGGTCAAGTGCAATCTTAAGCCGTTTTCTTGCCCCTGTGGATGAGGGAAGGTGTCCCGTCAGCAGTCCAGCAGCTTAGTGTCTGCATGTGGCCTGTTTACGGCAGGCTCCACCTCTGGGGTGTACTCCCATACTGAAGAGCTGGCCTAGACACTGTCAGGGGAAATACCTGCATCCCATCCAAACTCATTAAGCTTCATTCATTTTTGGTTTATTCGATTACTTTTTGATTAGCCCTTATTTGATCTTTTATTTATTTTTTCTCCATATCCTAATTGCAGAAATTCTTTTTCACTCTCAATGATATTTTAATGCATTTTCCATTGATGGGATCCATGCATCTAGGCCACTTGATATGATTATGGATTTAAAAAAAAAATCCCTGCTCAGTTAGGCTGACTGGCTGATGGACCTATCAGGACAGACTGACCCATCCATGTTCCAAGGGCCACTAAGACCCTGGAGTTGTCCTGTCTTACTGAGCATGTGCAGCATGTCTTGTGACAGGCCAGGGGGGGGGGTGTATTGGACGAGGGCGGCCAGGTCTATGTTCTGTCTGACTGGCTCTGTGGAGATGGGCCCCCCAGCCCTGGGGAGAGCGCAGGTCAAGGCTGGGCCACCGACCACCCCAGCCCTGGGGAGGGAGGCTCTATCAGCCCCATCTCGCTGGCTGGGGACCCGGGCTGCCTCAGTCAGTCACAGCCCCATCACCTGGACGTCCTCTACAGCAGTAGAAACGACAGCCTGGCTGTAAAAACCCTGTGCTCACTGCCGACACTCACACTAAGCAAACAGTGGATGAGGTCTACATCGTCTGTCTCCCAGGCCAGGCCTGTTTCATATGAGCCAGGCTGTTGTAATGGACCTGTGTGAAAAGGGTTACTGAGAATGCTTGGGGGGGAGAGCTCTGAAGAGGCTTGGCAGACAGACAGATATCACCTAGCCTACCGTTAAAAGGTTGACTGTGACCTCGCTGGAATGGGCTCACCCATGCTGCCTGCTAGTCAGGCGTATTTTAGCAGATCTACGCAAAGGTCTGATTGTCTACTGAAGTGTGCATTACCAGAGCACATTCATCAGGCCTGTTCTAGAGGGTTTTATTCAATTTTTTAAAATTTCCGTCCGATTCACTGTGTTGTTGTTTTTTATCCCCTCCCGAGCATGATGGCTATCATTTATAATTTGCCAAACTACCGCACCTAATCTATGCTGGCTTGATTTGGACTGGCCTCGTCATTCCAGCAAAGTGTCCCCTTGTGTTGGGATGGTTGCAGACAGAGCCTGTCTCAATGTCAGGGCATTATCCAAATTGAAAACGGTGGGCCTGAATTTGAGGCTTATTTTTGCACGTGATGTGTGGATGTATGCCTCTTGAGTCTGGATGAGTTATCCCAGAGTCCCCCCCCCCCCCCTATACCACAATCCCCAAAGTCCCTCCCCTCCCCTCAGCACCTTTTGTTGTAGCCTATGTGCACTCCCAAATATAATTTTGAATAAGCAGTCATTAGTATTTTACTTTCTTGCTGAATGGGAAGAGTGACCTCTGGCATTTCTCAGGGTTGTAGTGTTGGTGGTGCTGGTGGATGCAGTGTTGTGGTGCTGGTGGTACTGGTGGATGCAGTGTTGTGGTGCTGGTGGATGCAGTGTTGTGGTGCTGGTGGATGCAGGGTTGTGGTGCTGGTGGATGCAGGGTTTTGGTGTTGGTGGTGCTGGTGGATGCAGGGTTGTGGTGCTGGTGGATGCAGGGTTGTGGTGCTGGTGGATGCAGGGTTGTAGTGTTGGTGGTGCTGGTGGATGCAGTGTTGTGGTGCTGGTGGTACTGGTGGATGCAGTGTTGTGGTGCTGGTGGATGCAGTGTTGTGGTGCTGGTGGATGCAGTGTTGTGGTGCTGGTGGATGCAGTGTTGTGGTGCTGGTGGTGCTGGTGGATGCAGGGTTGTGGTGCTGGTGGATGCAGGGTTGTGGTGCTGGTGGTGCTGGTGGATGCAGTGTTGTGGTGCTGGTGGTGCTGGTGGATGCAGTGTTGTGGTGCTGGTGGATGCAGGGTTGTGGTGTTGGTGGGTTGTTCTGATTACAATTCCACTCTTGTTCTGTTCATATAACTATCAACCCTAGATCTTTTGTGAGCTTGGCTTTCTTACTGCATTGAGAAGGCAGTTTATTTGAGTGCAAATATTTCCAAAGGAATCATTTCTAAAAGTCCATTATACAGTTAGGTCCATAAATATTTGGACATTGACACAATTTTCATCATTTTGGCTCTGTATACCACCACAATGGATTTGAAATGAAACCATCAAGGTGTGCTTTAAGTGCAGACTTTCAGCTTTAATTTCAGGGTATTTACATCCAAATCAGGTGAACGGTGTAGGAATTACAACACATTTTATATGTGCCCCCTCCCTTTTTAAGGGACCAAAAGTAATTGGACAATTGGCTGCTCAGCTGTTCCATGGCCAGGTGTATGTTATTCCCTCATGGGAGTTTGTTATTTCATTGACAAGGAGCAGATAAAAGGTCTAGAGTTCATTTCAAGTATGGTATTTGTGTTTGGAATCTGTTGCTGTCAACTCTCAATATGAAGTCCAAAGAGCTGTCACCATCAGTGAAGCAAGCCATCGTTAGGCTGAAAAATCATATAAAATGTATTGTAATTCCTACACCGTTCACCTGATTTGGATGTAAATACCCTGAAATTAAAGCTGAAAGTCTGCACTTAAAGCACATCTTGATTGTTTCATTTCAAATCCATTGTGGTGGTATACAGAGCCAAAATTATGAAAATTGTGTCAATGTCCAAATATTTATGGACCTAACTGTATATGTATGAAGTGTTAACTGCGAAAGAATCCAAGGCTTCTAAGAACACAGCGACAAACTCCAATGTGTACAGGTTCAAGTGTAGCTCCGACTCTGTGCTGACTGTGGGCAAGGGCGGCGGTAGTATGCAAAAGCGGTGTGTGCGTATGTGTGCGTTGGTGGGGGAGACTTATTGTATGACTCACCTGCGATGAATAACTGTATTAGGGAGCAGGTAGCTGGACTGGCCTTGGTCGTGTGTGGGAGGTTCTGGTTAGCTGTCTGGGGTAGCAGCTGTTCTCGTCCGCACAAGGCCTCTCTAATTTGGATGAGCTCACCATGGTCCCCACCTTGCAGGAGGCCACATTCTGAAGATGTAATATAATTCTGGACACAGAAAAGCCTATTTTTTACCACGCAGGCAGAGTCCCAGGGCCCAGACAGGACAAAGGGCTCCCAGCACGCCTCTTTCTTTAATATGCTACTGGAGACGAGGTCGCAATTAGCATGCTAATGATGGATCTGAAAGCACTAAAGATCAAGACAATGGGGGCCCTTTCTGGGTGCCTGAAGATAACAAATAACCTTTTAACAGAAATTACTCGATGAGATGTGCTGCATTTATCTTGTGAAATCCTAATTTTGAGCATAATTTGTGAAACGCTTGCGTTAATCTTTTTTTTTTTTTTTTTTTTGTGCTTTCGAGCCCCATGCTTGCCTCAAGCTCATTGTGCTTAATTATATTGAGGACACTTTACACTCCTTCTCCTGTCAAATGTGTGGATGCTTATCTCCATATATTTTCCACAGCCCTACTTGATGTAGGTGCGTGCTGGCTCGATGGTGAGGGGCTCATTGAGGAAGCATGCTGATGCTGCTTTGTGAGGATGCTGGGAGATCAAAGAGCCTGTTAATGTTGACATTCAGGGACGGGGGGGGGGGGGGGGGGCGGGAAGGCAGGCAGGCAGAACAACCTGACTGTTTTGGCCCTGTCTTACTGTTTGCCTGTCTGGATGTCTATCTGTCTTTCTGCCTGCCTGTCTGGATGTATATGTGTCTGTCTGGATGTCTGGATGTCTATCAGTCTGTCTGCCTGTCTATCTGGATGTCTATCAGTCTGTCTGCCTGTCTGTCTGGATGTCTATCAGTCTGTCTGCCTGTCTTTCTGGATGTCTATCAGTCTGTCTGCCTGTCTGTCTGGATGTCTATCAGTCTGTCTGCCTGTCTGTCTGGATGTCTATCAGTCTGTCTGCCTGTCTATCTGGATGTCTATCAGTCTGTCTGCCTGTCTGTCTGGATGTCTATCAGTCTGTCTGCCTGTCTGTCTGGATGTCTATCAGTCTGTCTGCCTGTCTATCTGGATGTCTATCAGTCTGTCTGCCTGTCTGTCTGGATGTCTATCAGTCTGTCTGCCTGTCTGTCTGGATGTCTATCAGTCTGTCTGCCTGTCTATCTGGATGTCTATCAGTCTGTCTGTCTGGATGTCTATCAGTCTGTCTGCCTGTCTGTCTGGATGTCTGTCCGCCTGTCTCTTTGTCCCACTGACTGTCTGTCTGCCTTCCTGCTGTTTGTCAATTTGTCTGTCTTGCCTGCCTGCCTGCCTGTCTGTCTGTCAGTTCAGAGATAATAAGCAGTGCATGACACCTGCTTCATGCACCTTTTGGCATTCTAGACTGGGAAACAGCTTGACTAGGCTAGACAGAGCTGGGCTAGGCTGGGATAGACTGGAATATGCTAGGCTAAGCGATGTTGAGCAGAGCTGGTCTAGGCTAGGTGGGCTAGGTTGGTCTCCCTCAGGTCAGCAGTAGAGCTGGAGGTGAGGAGACAGGCAGCAAGGCCATGGCATGGAGGGTGGAAGGATACAAATAGTTTGAGGTTCAGTCGTAGCAGAGGGCAGGTTAGAGCAGGGCCGTGCTTTGTGTGTGTTCACGATGCAACGAGGGATGGTCTCTACCGGGGACCCCTCAAGCATGCTTCAGTTGGTAGGGTTTAAACAGAGGCATCCTAAAACACACACACACGCTCACACACACACATTCACACAACATATACAGGACATGCTGTTCTTTCTGAGAAACTCTTTCATCACCTCATTTGTGCAGTCTCTCCCTGTCTGAAACTCACACGCACACGTTTGATGCAAACATTCACACACACACACACACACACACACAAACACGCACACACACACACACACGTGCGCACACGCACACAGGTTGTGCCCTGCTGTGCTACAATCAGCAGCCTCAGTATTTGGGGAAGGAGCTCAGCCGGTCCCAGACGATCCCCTGCAGCGGGAGCAACACCCTGCCTCTCTCCCCGCTCTGCCCCAGGCCAGGGCTCCAGACAACCCCTGCCTCGCCCGCCTCCGCTCATCCAGCCCTCTCTGTATCCTCTCTCTTTATCTCTCTCTCACTGTCTGTCTCTCGATCACTCTCGGTCTATCTCTCTCTCTCTCTCACTGTCTCTGTATCTATCTATCTCTTTCTGTCTCTCTCTCTCACACACTGTCTCTTCCCCTCTCTCTCTCCCCCTCTCACTCTCTCTCTCTCTCTCTCTCTCTCTCTCTCTCTCTCTCTCTCTCTTTGTCTCTGTCTGACTCTCTTTCTCGCTCAGTCTATCTGTCGGTCTCTCTCTCCATGTCTCTATCTCTGTCTTTCTCTGTCTCTATCTGTCTGGTATTATCTTTCTGTCGCTCTCTCCTCTCACTGTTTCACTCTCTCTCTGTTAAGTACTGTATTATTTATTTCTCCTACTTTTAAGACACCTTTTAATGACTTATACAGCTAGAACGTATTTCACTAGATTGTACATATCCGGATATTGACCTACATCTCGTGTAGGTGATTCTACGTTTTCAGACAATTTCTCTTTTATAACTCTGAACTCTGTGAGGAGAAGAAGACTGGGGTTGGTTGTGTGTGTGTGTGTGTGTGTGTGTGTGTGTGTGTGTGTGTGTGTGTGTGTGTGTGTGTGTGTGTGTGTGTGTGTGTGTGTGTGTGTGTGTGTGTGTGTGGGAGGGAGGGAGGGGGGTTGGGCTCTGTCAGGCATCAGTGCAGTGAGTCGTGTGGCCAGTTCATTAACCAGAGGACAGAACTATTAATGTTAGTGTGCCTTCTGACGCCCCTCTGAAACACTGGCTCCTCTGCTGATGCTGGAGGGATAGAGAGTGTTCTGAATAACAATGGCTGCCAGCCTGGGCTCCAGCAACATCAGTCTGGAAACAGTTGTTTTTGATGTTCACACAGCATCACTACTGGGATAAAATAGGCATTAAACAAATGCCAGAATCTAAACGAAACAAGAAAACTGAACGGTTCTGGCACAAGGTTTTGATCCAACCGGGTGCACTGAGAGCAGTGCTCTGCATCTCCACATCACTGTGACCATTGCCCACCTGAGGCCAACTAGAAATAGCATTGTGCTAACAGTTTGTTGTTCCACCTGATGCTGCAATCACTTGCAACCTCTATCAGCTGAGCAGCCATGGAGCATGTGATTGGTTAATACAAGGCCAATTAAATATCCTTTATTTGGTTGACACTAATGAACATTCTGTACCTCTTTCATTGTTCACAGTATGAATAAGGAACAGGCGTATTATCTGGAACATTGTTGTTATCAATCCAGATGGCTGATAAAATGGATTTTTCTTATTAAGAGTTTGTATATAAATGAACATGTTTCCTTTGCTCTATTGTGTCCTTTCTTACTGGTGACGGAATGGTGTTGACGTCTTGTTGGTCTTGGTCTTGTTGTGTCGTTGAAGAAGCTATACTTTATCCCTGTGAACTCTGGTCTCATTTTAGAAGCTTTTTCTTTTTGACGGGCCCACTTTTGTCTGTTGAAAAACCGGCTAAGCAGTTTCTGTACAAGTACCCCGGAACAGTGGTTAAGATTTTCTGTGGAATTCATATTTATCTTTTGTTTATTTTTAACATAAAATTGAACCATTTCCTTCCTGGAGTACCCTAACACATCACTTACCTGCTCTCGGCTAAGTTGTTTTCTTAGTTTGACAAATTTATATATTTAAACCATGTTGCACCCATTCACCACATCATACTGGTGATGTTCAATAGCTGTATGCTTCAGCTCAGAGCAAACCCATGTTCTATTTGAATAGGACAGATCAGTGATTATCTCAAAGAAAAATACATAATGGTCTGTTTTTATATGTTTTCAAAAGTAGGACACTTATAACAGTGTGTGGGTGCGTGTGTGTGTGTCGGGGTGCGTGTGGGCGGGGTGCGTGTGCGTGTGGGGGTGCGTGTGGGCGGGGTGCGTGTGTGGGGGTGCGTGTGGGGGTGCGTGTGTGTGTGTACACGCCGGGCTAGGTGGAGGAGCGCGAGGCGCTGGTCCAGGACCTGCAGGACACCATCACAGAGCTTCACCAGGAGATCACCAGGAAGGAGCAGGACCAGCTGAGCCAGATCCTGCACATCCAGCGCCTGCAGAGCAGCATGGAGCAGCTGACAGAGCAGGTACCCCACCCCCCCCCAGAGAGACACCATGTCTCTCCCCAGAGCACCATGGCCTGTATGAGCCAGGACTCAGAACAGCCCTGGCTCCTCCTCGTAGTGTGGTATAATATAGGTGGAAGCCATTGTTTTGTCGTGATAGTAATGTGTGGTTGTGTGTGTGCCAGAGAGACCCCCGACATCAGAGATGTGAGACCAGGTCAACACACGCCACTCATAAATCTGCATGCCTTGTGCTACTGGTCTTAATATAATACAGGCCCTAAAATCATGTCTGCAGTATTAGAAATACACTGGTAAACATGTACCTAATGAGCTGGTGTTCACTTTGGTAAGGTTCATGGTTTCTCATTCTCAGCTGTCAAACACTTTCAAATATTGGAACATCTGGAATAGTCTTGAAGTGAATAATTCAAATAATTAGTCCTTTTATTTACACACATGGCCTATTCTCATGCATAGTCCAACACAAGCCAATACTCAGTCAGTCTTGTCTCACAGTTTACAAAGTGGGGGGCATGTTCTTCTGGATGTGACTCTGTAGACCAGCGTGGGACCTCCCCCCCATCCTCCACCCTGCCAGAGAAGACCCAACTATCTCTTGACATCACCGCATGTCTGGCACCGAACCCACAGTTGATGGGAGTTGATTACCTCTAATGAATTGTAATATTGTGCAATTTTAATCAGACAGTAATTCTGTGTAATCACCTTGTACTTTCTGCTCAAGATCCGATTACAGTGACCTCAGCAGACAGAGAAGGAAGTGGGGAACAAACGTGGGCTCCTGAAGAGGGTTCCGGGACACTTTCGTGTGGGTCTGATGTGGAAATAGTACAAAAATAATGAGACTTGTTCTTGTCACTGCTTAGAGGATGTGGGAGGTCAGTCAGGAGGAAGTTGGAGTGTAATTATGGACAGCGCTGAAGACTGGCCTATCAGGATGATGTGGGCATGATGAGGCCCTTTTTCTCTTAAGGGCTTGACTGTGACCTTCACAACCTGGTGAATGTTCCAGAAGCTCAAGACTGAGCCGGTTGATCTGATTGGTCAGACCGGTTGAACAGCCTGGCTTTTTTCCTTCAGTTATTGAAGCAGCCTGAGACGTACAGCATGCGCTAAAACGGAATAGTCCACCCAGTGTGATTCTCAGGCTTCCTGTCCCTGACCTCCATCTCTGCAGTCTTTTTCCTCTCCTCCTTCCTCCCTCTCTTCCCTTCCTCCTCCTCTCTCTCTCTCTCTCTCTCTCTCTCTCTCTCTCTCTCTCTCTCCTCTCTCTTCTCTCTCTCTCTCTCTCTCTCTCTCTCTCTCTCTCTCTCTCTCTTCTCTCTCTCTCTCTCTCCTCTCTCTCTCTCTCTCTCTCTCTCTCTCTCTCTCTCTCTGGTCTCTCCTTCCTTCACTGTGAAGGAAACGCATTGGAAAAGGAGAGCCAAAGTCACACAACATTAGTTTGGTGGTGGCGGCTGCTGCAGAAAACCATTACTCTTTCCTGACAGTATCAAAGAGAGCAGCAGTGGCGGGGCTCGCCCGGCCCCTCGCTCTCTCCCGCCATGCGCCACTCGCAGGAAATTGCCTCATACTTCAGCGGGCAGAAGGTGACACGGCGGCGACACCCACGCATGTGTCACTTTCAGGGCCCAGGGCCTGGGTGGGAGCGGGCTCTGGTGTCACACTCAAACGCTGCCTGGGGAGCAGTAGAGGAACCCAGGCCCCGGGGAGCCTGCTGGGGGCTGGGGGCGGGGGGGCTGGGGGCGGGGGGGCGGGGGGCTGGGGGCGGGGGGGGCTGGGGGGGCGGGGGGCGGGGGCTGAAAGAGTCAAGAAGGCTGTGGAGGCTAAGTCTGAGTTAGAGAATGCTGGGGATGGAGTGGGGAGGGACCAGCACCAATAACAGAGTAGTTTAACCTCTCTTACCTGCACTAGCTACCTGCTACACCTTGCTTTTACCTCTGACCTCTATCATCATTGAGAGAAAAGTGTGATTGAGTGTGAAGTGCGATACTGAGATCAATCTGTGGGGAGAGATAGCAGACACTAGTCAGGTTGGACATCCTGGGTCCCTGTAGCTGGTGTCTCCCCTCTGGCTGCACCCATACACACCCCGTCGTGAACCAAAGAGGGGAGTGAAGTGTGTGTGTGTGTGTGTGTGAAAGACACTCACACCCACACACACCTAGCACACACTCCCTACCTGTTGAGAGCATTTGTATCTCTGACCCTGTCCATGAAAGCGAATGAGCTAATGAAATTTTGGTCTAATATTATGTGAAGAGTAGCCTATATTCAGAGTGGGACAAGGGGGGACCCAGCAAGCACATTCAATAGTGGCTCAGTCAATACATTAGACTCTCTGGGTAATTAGGCTCCTGACTAACACTGACTAGGAGTACCCGGGGCTTTGTAATGCACCACTATTATGTGACATTTCGGGCGAGCCACTCAAAGCGGCGGTGTGCAGGGTCAGGCGAAGGCAGCTGCTGGGATACTTGTCATCGGCAGATGAGATGTGTGGACGAGTCGTGTCCTTTGAAAGGGAAGAGAGAAACAAGGGGATGGGGGGGGGGGCTTTTTGGGGAGGGCTGGATGGGGTGGGGGCAGGATGGTGTGGGATGAATCTGTCCCCCCCCCCAGTACTGCAGTCCTGTTTCTGTGTAGACCTCTGGAGGGGGGCGAGTGGTTATTGCCTTTCTGGAACAGCCTTTGTTGTGATTGTGTACAGCTCTCGGTCCCCTCTCCTTGTTTCCACTCTCCTTTCATTTTGCGCGGGGCTGTGGAGGGGGGGGGTGGGGGGGGGGTTGGTGCAGCATGCCTCGCCTCGCCTCTGCGGCTCTGTGATTACAGAGGCAGAGTGCTTCTCAGCAGGACTCTCTGTTTTATATTCATCAAAAGAGCCTGGCTTTGATTTGCTTCCCCTCTTTGGCGTGTGACAGCGCCGGCCGCGGCACAGCGACGAGGCCGGGGGAATCGTGCACGGCCCCCCCCTTTCTCCCCTCACCCCCCCTCCCTCGCCTCGCCACCACCCACACTCCCTCGCCCCCACCCTCCCCTCTCCCCCCACCCCCCCTCCATCAACCACCACCTCTTCTACCACTCCCCCCTTCCCAAAACGGACCCCTCCCTCCCAAGCCCGAACCTTCATGCTACCCTCTCGTCTTATTAATTTCTCTATTATTATTAGCAGAGCTTTTTTCCCCCTCCCTCTCTCATTCAGATAAGCAGACTTTCTCCAGGTCACAGGGAAGATCTGCTGAGCTGAGAATGTTTCCCCCCTCCTCCTCCACCCCCCCCCCCTCCCCCCCCTCCTCCTCCACCCCCCCCTCCCCCCTCCTCCTCCACCCCCCCCCCCCCTCCTCTCCCCCCCCCCCACCCCTTCCTTCCGCCTCCCTGCATCATGTTTTGCTCAATTCTATGGCTGGGCTATGAAATAGGAGGAAATGGAGAGAGAGGGAAGGAGGACTTTGAATGTTGCCTCGTGATGAGATGCTCATCAAGACTGTCAACGGTTTTCGATTGGGAAACAATGTTGATTGCGCTGTTGAATGGTGCCATTTTCCTGTCGATTGCAGTATGTGACTATTCACAGGGCTGTGTTGGTTATTAGAAAGCTTCCGTCTCGACTGATACTCCTGACCTATACCACTGGGTAGAATTGTGCTTTAAACGTTGATGGTCAGATTTTGGCCAGAGCTCCACCCTGAGGATCCTCTATAGAAGACTAGTAGGCCTCCTTAAGGAGCTCCACCCTGAGGCTCTTCTATAGAAGACTAGTAGGCCTCCTTAAGGAGCTCCACCCTGAGGCTCTTCTATAGAAGACTAGTAGGCCTCCTTAAGGAGCTCCACCCTGAGGATCCTCTATAGAAGACTAGTAGGCCTCCTTAAGGAGCTCCACCCTGAGGCTCTTCTATAGAAGACTAGTAGGCCTCCTTAAGGAGCTCCACCCTGAGGATCCTCTATAGAAGACTAGTAGGCCTCCTTAAGGAGCTCCACCCTGAGGCTCTACTATAGAAGACTAGTAGGCCTTCTTAAGGAGCTACACCCTGAGGATCCCCTATAGAAGACTAGTAGGCCTCCTTAAGGAGCTCCACCCTGAGGCTCTTCTATAGAAGACTAGTAGGCCTCCTTAAGGAGCTCCACCCTGAGGCTCTTCTATAGAAGACTAGTAGGCCTCCTTAAGGAGCTCCACCCTGAGGATCCTCTATAGAAGACGAGTAGGCCTCCTTAAGGAGCTCCACCCTGAGGCTCCTCCATAGTAAGGGATACAGGGCTTACCATGGAGAGGTTGGACCATACGAGCTACTAATGTCCGTGCTGTCCCCGTGCCCTTCAGCTGCGAGTCTGGCTGCTAGGAGGCCTCTGTGGTCTCCACGGCGTTTACACAGCACCACATCCTATTACCACCTTCGACTATCAGATCAGTCAATCCAGCTCAGTCTTTGATGGCTCACACTAAAATCACACACACACTATACTCTCAAACATTGCCACCCGCTGCACTGAAGGCTACACACACACACGCACACACACACGCACCCACACACACCTGTGTTTGAACAGGACTGCTCTGTGCCGAGGAGACCAGGATGGTTATTAACAGTGTAAATTATTAAAGCAATTTCCAAGTGTGCAAACAGTGGCAGGGAGAGGCCAGCCAATGTAGGAACGTGTGTGCGTGCGAGTGTGCGTGCGTGCGTGTGTGTGTGTGCGTGTGTGTGATCC
Organism: Osmerus eperlanus; assembly: GCF_963692335.1. Classification (NCBI taxonomy): domain Eukaryota; kingdom Metazoa; phylum Chordata; class Actinopteri; order Osmeriformes; family Osmeridae; genus Osmerus; species Osmerus eperlanus. The sequence continues at coordinate 15,699,491 of NC_085027.1, read as the reverse complement.
ATAGGGAGGGACAGACAGACTGAGGCCATTTGCCTTGTGCTTTATCCTTGCAATGGCCCAGCTAACAAGGTCACACACACACACACAAGGTTAGCTCTGTGGGCGGAGAACGCTTGGGTAATATTTCACCTTCTCCGAGGTTCCACAATCCTCTTACACACTGACACGTGCACGCACGCACGCACCTTTGCTCGCGTATGCAGACACTGGACGGAAAATCAAAGATGGGACATTTGCGTTTTGCAGCTGAATGAAATGCAAACTGATGCAGTTTTAGCCGCCGTCTCTGCTCGGAGATCATTGCACTTCAAAGCTTGTGTCGCGTTTGATAGTGACTCCGCCATGCTACCGTTTATATAATATACCATATCCACAGGGACGGGGGGCCTGTCTGTCATACGCATGAATGCTTGCTACCTTCTCGGTCCTCGCGGCTAGCAGGAGAGAGTGTGTCTTGAGATGTGAACTTGATCACATTAGCTCACCTCCTTCAGCTCTTTGTGTATGAGCAAAGGTTCTCCTTCAAGAACAAAGCTCTCCAGCTCACTTCACCAAACGGACCAGGCTTTATTTCTCCCGACCGGACACTGTCAAAGGGCCGTCACGCAGAAATTTGAGGCGCCAAATGTATTTGAGTGCTGTGGCGAAATAGTTGGGATCGGAAGTCTTCCGGAATTGCAAGTAGCAGTAGCGTTTTAGCTACCATTTTATCTGGCTAAACAAACATGGATTGTCTGAACATCAGAGCCTTTTTCCAATCGTTGCCACATGAAGGGAAACTCCGCCCACTCTTTTCCTATTGTCTCGGCATCGGTGAGTCACGCCATCTCGCGGGTCAAAGTTCAGGCGGATTGACGCCCGGAAGCGCCCCTCGCGCCCTCCTCCGTTCAGACCAATGAGGCGTGCATATCGTTCGCCTTGTTGTGAGCCGTCCCTTCATAACAAGACACCGTGCGGCGACCATCACACATAGTGTCACTACAGATGGCTCACTGGGCAGGAACAAAAAACGCGGGTCATCGCAGTGTGGCTAACGCGAAAGATGCGCCAACGGGGGCCGACGGCAGTTGAAAAGGGGCCACGTGTCGGCTTGACGGCCGTGTCGGCGGCGCCGTGACAGCCCCTCAGTGGTTCCCATCAGGCCGCGTGTCGAGGTGAGCTCCCCCCGGAGCCTCGCGCTCGGCACACACGTGATCAGGATCTCACTGACGGCCCTCCGACAGGCACGCCCTCGCGCCTCGCACGCCCTCGCGCCTCGCACGCCTCGCACGCCTCGCACGCCTCGCACGCCCGTCTGCCCCGCCGAGCAGGAGCATCGCAGCTCCCCCACCCCCCCCGTCCTCTCCCCTCCTTCCCCCTGACAGAAGAACGCAGGAGGAGGACAGGTAGAGAGGGGGGGGGGGAGGAGGGAGGGAGGGAGACAAAAAAGGGATATTAAGCCCTGCAAACGCTGCACTTTGTGTCCAAGAGGGTGCGTCGCCTCTCGGCTCTGTAGTCTCAGGCGGCGTGGTCCAGGGTGTTGGTGTTAGGGTGGAGGTGGATCTGGACTCTTCTGAAGCCCTGCAGTAGCACCTAAACCCTGTCATCCTGCTTACCGGGCGCTTAGTTAGTCATGCTTACAGTATGTCGCGGGAGATTGACTGCTCTCTTCTCTGAGGGATGTTTCGTCACCTTACATTTACATTTAGTCATTTAGCAGACGCTCTTATCCAGAGCGACTTACAGTAAGTACAGGGACATTCTCCCCGAGGCAAGTAGGGTGAAGTGCCTTGCCCAACGTCATTTTGGCACAGCCGGGAATCGAACCAACAACCTTCTGATTAATAGCCCGACTCCCTAACCGCTCGGGGTGATCCAGCGTTTATCCTGCGGTGATCCTGGGGCTGGGGAGGTAGCAGGGTTAGGCTCCCTGCCTCCCAGGGCCCTAGAGCCTGCTCACCCAGGGCCTGCTTGTTCTATTGTGCTCTTGTCTACGCTCAGCTCGGCTGGCCCAAGAAGGTTCACGTACTGTTGGTCTAGTCATGGTCATCTCACTCGCTTGTTTTTTGAAGAACAGACTATAATGGGCTTGTTATGGTAAGGATGGAGTCTAAAGGTGGTCGATGTGTGGAAGAAGTCAGCGGCGTGAGTAGACCTCTCCCGTGCATCTTCTCTGCGATACGGCTCCAGTTATTAGTGGAACTACGGCAAACGCAAATCACAAGGATGGGGCTGCTGGTGGGGTTGGGGGCTGCGGGGGACGGGGGAGGGGGGACGGGGGGGCGGGGGGATTGTTTGCTTGCTTTTAGTGGGGGGCGTGCCGTGTTTTATTCATGGCGCATTCTGTATTATTAAGAGAGGGGGGTTTGTTGTTGCTCCGCCGCCGTGTCACCGCTTCATCTCCGCGTGCACGCCGCATTCTTCAACTCTGCCTCCCCCCTCTTCCTCCCCTCTGAAGTCAGGCTGTGTGATAGGGCTCTTGACACAGCCAAGACTTGGCAGCACTCTGCTTTGTTCTCGTAGGAGAAGCAGCCCGCGGCGCAAAGAAAGCGATACACATGGAAGAAGACCAAAAAAAAAGAGAACCAAAAAAAGGGTATCAAATTCAATATTTCTTAGCAGATGAAGGGAAACAGGCGTATTTGTGCACCTGGCACGCTGCGAGGCCCTTGGCTCCTGGAAACGAGAGGGGGGGGGGGGGGAAGCAAATGTGCGATATTAGCGTTGAAGTAGGGAGTCGCGTCATGTGGCGCACGTCACCTCAACCAGCCTAATCTTATCAGTGACACCAGCACGTATCAGGGCAGAATCTCCCCGTTTGGCAGAACTGAGCAGATCACGATAAGTCCCGGGGAGAAATCCCCCCCGACACATGTACACCTGTCTCTCTCTCAGGCTGGCTTTGGCACGGCCAACTTGAGGCAATTATTTCCTGGTGGTCAGCGTTTGGGCTATCTGCTGGGATTAACTGCCAGGGATGCTGACCTTCGAGTTGGACATCCGTGCTGTGGTCACACCTGGATGGGGGTTGGGGGGGCTGGGGGGATGGGGGCTGGATAGGGGCGGGGCTGGTCAGGGGCTGTATCAGAGTTTAGCGGGCTGTGGTCACACCTGAATGCATGCTGTGGCCTGGTGTCGAGATGGCTGTGATGAACACTATGAAACCCTGGGTACCTGGCTGGGTCTGTCCTGCCTTTACAAAGAACGCACCATGCCACACGACCACGTTTCTCCTTAAGGGTCAGTATTTAACTCGCTAGTGCGACGCATGTTCCTTCTGCATTACAGACAGCCTGATGATGTGAGACCAAATATTAGTGCGTGGCTGAAAATACGTTTTTATGTTAGTGTGTCCGTGTGTGTGTGTGTGTCAGTGTGAGAGCATGTGCGTTTGGGAAAGGAGCTAAAAAAGTGCGTGCGTGCGCGTGTAAGAGCGTGCGTCTGGTCTGGCTGTGGACGTGATTGGGTTTTGATGAGGTCTCAGTGGTGCGCCGCGCTCTGGCCTCGTTGAGATGCTCGGCGCCTCGCATCCCCGTCGCTTTCCCAATTTGACAGCTGATGGGATCCCAGATGGAATGTGCGCAAGTGTGAATTGCCGGCGATATACATAACGACCTAATTTCTCTCCTCCCTTCCCTCTCTCTCCTCACCCGTTCCACCCTGCGCCTTAATTCACTTCCCCTCTTGCTCCAGTCCCCGTCCATCTCTTCTCCCTCCCTCCCTGCCTTCTCCCCCTCCCTCCCTCTCCCTCTCTCTCCTCCTCTCTCCTCCGCTCTCCTCCTGTACTGGAGCCCTCCCAGTCCTCTAGTAGGGTTCACAGCCAGTGCCAGCCCCAGCCTCTAATTCACACGGCCGTTTTTCATCTCGGTGGTCCCACGCTGTCTTTCAGTGTGTGTGTGTGTGTGTGTGTGTGTGCAGGGCAGGAGGGCCCCAGACCCACCGTGTTCGAGACAGAGTGAGTAAGCCAGTGAGAGGAGCCGGTGAGAACGCACATGCCTCCAAGCAGTTCATCACTGCTGCAAAATGGCCGCTGTGTCCAGTGTTCAGCAGAGACGGTGCTACGGTAAATGGAGACCGTGTCTCCATCAACCGAGAGCTGCAACAGTACATCCTGCTGGCCCAGACTGGCCGAGGGACAGGAGAGCTATGTCTTTTCAATGGTTCTCTCAGTTACCTTCTCTCTCTCTCTCTCTCTCTCTCTCTCTCTCTCTCTCTCTCTCTCTCTCTCTCTCTCTCTGGAGATTGCACCACAAAGTAGAGAAAATTGTGATGAGTAGTACCATCTATGCTAGAAGCTGTAGCCACAGTATGTGTGCGTGTGTGTTTATGCCTGCGTTGTGTGTGCCGCCGGCAGTCGAATGTATAGAGATAGACGGGTGTGGACACAGGGCGAGTTCCCCGACCTGAGGCCTGTGAAGCTGTGCTCCCAGCGTGGTGCGCTGGGCTGGGCTGGTACTGGCCTCCCGCGTGCACCCTGTGGAGGGCTGGGTCTGGAGCCCTCCCTGTGTGGCTGCTACACCCTCAGACACATGCAGTGCTGCCGGGGTGGAGGGGGGGGGGGGGGAGGTGGTGGTTGTGGTGGTGGTGGTGGGGGGGGGGGGGTCAGGTAAAGAAGCACCCTTCACTCCGGCGGCCCATCCTGATCCATCTCACCCTTTACACCCCCCACCCCACCCCCCAGACTCCCCCCTGACTCCCCCCCCCCTGCTCCTTGAGGGACATTTCTCATAACAGGGCGCTCACTCATCCTTATCACCGCCCGGCTGGAAACTTTCCAAAACTCGACATGGTGCTCCTCACACACACGCACGCACACACACACACACACACACACACACACTGATCCTCATGTGCAGCGACGCTGCTGCCAGCCCCCATGATGCATCACCCATCATTCACTGCACCTATTTACATCCATTTATCGCGCGGCGTCGACGCGGGCCAAGTGTGGAGCCCGTCAGGGTTTATTTGTATGTATTGCTCCCCATATATCACCCGCTTCTGTGTTCTGTGTGGATTTGTATTCATCGGCGTCAGGTTCGGAGCACTAGAAATAACTGTTGCGTTCTACGCATCACAGAACAATGCTGTGCCCTCCCGCCTAAGAGGGGTTCATGCTGTCGACATTTGGTTGTGAGGAAAAAAAATATATTGTAGAAGTGCAAGTCGGCTGAAAGGAATCTTGTGCTCCTCTATGTAATTGCCTAACAATTGTACCCTGGCCTTTTGTATGACAGTATGTTGTTTTACATCATGCGACAGTGTACGTTAGGTCAATTATACGATACATAATACAGCTAAAATTACTCTCCTCTGTCTCCGGTTAATAAAGTCCAGTGTAAAATATTGACCATCCCAGAATTACTTTGAAGACAATTACATGAGCAAACGCCATCTGCGCTCCATTCTCTACCTTATTGAATGGTCTCCAGGAATGGACACCGTCTAACAATGTTCACGTTAAGGCCTGATTTGCTCCTCCACATCTCCTGGAGCGTGTTGTCGTCTCAGCCGTCTTTACGCTGTGTCCGTCTAGCCTCTGCCTCTCCACACTGACATGATCTGCATGATTTGTGTGGGTCCACTAAGTGCTTTTTCAAGCCTGTTTACACCACCAGAATCTCTCTTTCTACATTAGCCGCTGTTCTGTGGGAGTGAGCACACCCCGTTCAGGAGAGGCAGTGTGTTTGAGGAAACGTCCGTGCGTCCGTGCGCGGGCGGGCGGGCGGGTGGGTGTGTGTGTGTGTGTGTGTTTTTTACATCAAACTGTGTTTCCCGAGCAAAGCGCTGCTGTTTCATTATTCATCAGCAGACGCCGCGGCAGATTCCCCTGCAGCAGAGGAGTCGCAACAGCGCAGTCAGTCACATGACAGGGCTGGAGGAACACAGCTCCTCCAGCTCTCCCGGGAACTGACGCTGGGTGACAGTGGAATTCATTTCCAAAGAGCTGGAAGAGTGTGCGTGTGCGCCTGCGCGCGTGTGTTTTGCGTGTGCGCCTGTGAGCGTGGGCTTGTTTGTGTGCGTCTCTGAGTGTGTGTGTGTGTGTGTGTGTGGATGTTTGTGTGTGTGTACGTGTGTTTGTTTGCGTGCCTGTGTGTGTGTGTGTGTGGTGACAGGGCCGTGGTAATGAGCCTCAGCAGCATCCAGCGTTAGTATTAAAGGCACATCTCCTTCCCTTTAAAGGCAGTAAAGCATGCTGGGAGCCAGTGAAATGTTTACAGCGCCGGGGCTGGCTCGTGCCGCAGCCTCGGCCGTGGAGGATATTACTGCAGCTCCCCTCTAATCACTCATCCTCGCCCATCAATCAGGGCTCCGCCCCCACTCTCCCCCACCAGCACCCCCCCCCCCTCCCTCCCTCCCCCGGACGGCATCGCAAGGACACTTTTAATGCCTCCCCGCCATGCTTATAATGACCATGCGTACCGTAGTTAAGTTCTGTCTCCATAATTCATTGTTTTCATCAGGGGCCCAGAGAAATGCCAAGTCAGTTAGCCCCGGAGGAGTGGGTCTGAGCTGGGCGCCTGCGGGGGAGGGAGATCAGAAGGGAGGGGCAGGAGGGCGGGGAGGGTGGGACCAGCTCCAGTGGGGTCAGGGGTGGGGGGGTGGGGGGGTCAGTGGGTGTGTCGTTATTCTAACGAAAGGCACTTAACTTCCTTAGACACCCACTGCTCTGCAGACGTCACCTGAATGGCTAAACGGGATGTAAATTCACTATTCTAGCGGGTAGATAATCTTAAGGCACTTGGCTTTTTTGGGGGGGACTGACTGCCAGCTTGGTTGCTGGGGTGCAAAAGCTCCTTTCAGGCTGTTTGCCTGCCTTCATCAGAGGCTGCTGGTGCTTGGAGGCTGCCAGGCCACAGTGCATGTCAGGTTTCCTAAGCCATCACAGCTGCTGTGCCCAGATTTGGTACTGGACGTTCTGGTGGGAATTGCCGTCACGCACAATCATCGCATTGGATTAAAAATGCCTGTGATTTGAAGGAGTGTACTCCCTTGCCAGAATCAATAAGGCAGGTCAATAGCCGGACCCTCTGCTGCTTCTCTGCATCTCTCTCAGGCAGAAGCCTGTCCGTCCGTCTGTCCGTCCGTCCGTCTGTCTGTCCGTCTGTCCGTCTGTCCCCACAACAGCCAAGCCTCCTGACAGCTTATATGCAGGTCCCTGTGTCCGCATACAAATACGTTTGATGGACTGAAATTCTTCTTTTTGTCGTTCAGAGGAGTTTGACTAATTAACAACAACAGCAAAACGCGTATCATCTGAGACCTAGAGACGCTTCAAGCTCAGGACAGAGAAGATTTCCTTCGGGTCTCATCTTGAAAGCCGTTGCCGATTGAATTTCCTCGGCTTTGCAACATTTGTGTTTGGATGCGTCCGGGCGGCCCTGGAAGGAGATGAGTGGGAGCTGAGGCTCTGTTCCTGCCTGTTCACTCTGGAGACGTTGGCTGGCAGGCTAATTGAGCAGCATTCATTAAAACTTAAAGAAACTCAAGGTTGTTCCAGCTACAGGAAAAAAAAAGACTCACCATTGTGTTTGGAAAAAAGGCTGTCTAATTTTAGACGATCCAATCTGCACCACGGGTGTGTGTGTGTGTAGGTGAGTGCGTAGGTAGGCAGCAGGTGATATAACAGTAAACAGGCAGATAAGAAGTGTTGGTTCAGAGGGAGAGCATGAGTGATAGAGGGTGGGTGTTTGATAGAGGGGTGGGTGAGTGATAGAGGGGTGGGTGAGTAATAAAGGGTGGGTGTTTGATAGAGGGGGGGTGAGTGATAGAGGGGTGGGTGTTTGATAGGGGGGTGGGTGTGTGATAGAGGGGTGGGTGAGTAATAGAGGGTGGGTGTTTGATAGGGGGGTGGGTGTGTGATAGAGGGGTGGGTGAGTAATAGAGGGTGGGTGTTTGATAGGGGGGTGGGTGTGTGATAGAGGGGTGGGTGAGTGATAGAGAATGGGTGTTTGATAGGGGGGTGGGTGTGTGATAGAGGGGTGGGTGAGTAATAGAGGGTGGGTGTTTGATAGGGGGGTGGGTGTGTGATAGAGGGGTGGGTGAGTGATAGAGGGGGGGTGTTTGATAGGGGGGTGAGTGATAGAGGGGTGGGTGTGTGATAGAGGGGTGGGTGAGTAATAGAGGGGGGTGGTGAGTGATAGAGGGGTGGGTGAGTAATAGAGGGGGGTGGTGAGTGATAGAGGGGTGGGTGAGTGATAGAGGGTGGGTGTTTGATAGAGGGGTGGGTGAGTGATAGAGGGTGGGTGTTTGATAGAGGGGTGGGTGAGTAATAGAGGAGGGTGGTGAGTGATAGAGGGGTGGGTGAGTGATAGAGGGTGGGTTTTTGATAGAGGGGTGGGTGAGTGATAGAGGGGTGGGTGAGTGATAGAGGGTGGGTGTTTGATAAGAGGGGTGGGTGAGTGATAGAGGGGGGGTGAGTGATAGAGGGGGGGGTGAGTGATAGAGGGGTGGGTGAGTGATAGAGGGGTGGGTGAGTGATAGAGGGGTGGGTGTGTGATAGAGGGGTGGGTGAGTAATAGAGGGTGGGTGTTTTATAGGGGGGTGGGTGTGTGATAGAGGGGTGGGTGAGTGATAGAGGGTGGCTGTGTGATAGGGGGGTGGGTGTGTGATAGAGGGGTGGGTGAGTGATAGAGAGTGGGTGTTTGATAGGGGGGTGGTTGTGTGATAGAGGGGTGGGTGAGTAATAGAGGGTGGGTGTTTGATAGGGGGTGGGTTTGTGATAGAGGGGTGGGTGAGTGATAGAGAGTGGGTGTTTGATAGAGGGGGGGGTGAGTGATAGAGGGGTGGGTGAGTGATAGAGGGGGGGTGTTTGATAGGGGGGTGAGTGATAGAGGGGTGGGTGTTTGATAGAGGGGGGGGTGAGTGATAGAGGGGTGGGTGAGTGATAGAGGGGTGGGTGAGTAATAGAGGGGGGTGGTGAGTGATAGAGGGGTGGGTGAGTGATAGAGGGTGGGTGTTTGATAGAGGGGTGGGTGAGTAATGGAGGGGTGGGTGAGTAATAGAGGGGTGGGTGAGTGATAGAGGGGGGTGAGTGATAGAGGGGTGGGTGAGTGATAGAGGGGTGGGTGAGTGATAGAGGGGTGGGTGTGTGATAGTGGGGAGGGTGAGTGATAGAGGGGGGGTGTTTGATAGGCCGGGTGAGTGATAGAGGGGTGGGTGAGTGATAGAGGGTGGGTGTGTGATAGAGGGGTGGGTGTGTGATAGTGGGGAGGGTGAGTGATAGAGGGGGGTGTTTGATAGGCCGGGTGAGTGATAGAGGGGTGTGTGTTTGATAGGGGGGTGGGTGTGTGATAGAGGGGTGGGTGAGTAATAGAGGGTGGGTGTTTGATAGGGGGGTGGGTGTTTGATAGGGGGGTGGGTGTGTGATAGAGGGGTGGGTGAGTGATAGAGGGTGGGTGTTTGATAGAGGGGTGGGTGAGTAATAGAGTGGTGGGTGTTTGATAGGGGGGTGGGTGTGTGATAGAGGGGTGAGTGAGTAATAGAGGGTGGGTGTTTTATAGGGGGGTGGGTGTGTGATAGAGGGGTGGGTGAGTAATAGAGGGTGGGTGTTTGATAGGGGGGTGGGTGTGTGATAGAGGGGTGGGTGAGTAATAGAGGGTGGGTGTTTTATAGGGGGGTGGGTGTGTGATAGAGGGGTGGGTGAGTGATAGAGGGTGGCTGTGTGATAGAGGGGTGGGTGAGTGATAGAGGGGTGGGAAAGTGATAGAGGGTGGGTGTTTGATAGAGGGGTGGGTGAGTGATAGAGGGGTGGGTGAGTGATAGAGGGGGGGTGTTTGATAGGGGGGTGAGTGATAGAGGGGTGGGTGTGTGATAGAGGGGTGGGTGAGTAATAGAGGGGGGTGGTGAGTGATAGAGGGGTGGGTGAGTAATAGAGGGGGGTGGTGAGTGATAGAGGGGTGGGTGAGTGATAGAGGGTGGGTGTTTGATAGAGGGGTGGGTGAGTGATAGAGGGTGGGTGTTTGATAGAGGGGTGGGTGAGTAATAGAGGAGGGTGGTGAGTGATAGAGGGGTGGGTGAGTGATAGAGGGTGGGTGTTTGATAGAGGGGTGGGTGAGTGATAGAGGGGTGGGTGAGTGATAGAGGGTGGGTGTTTGATAAGAGGGGTGGGTGAGTGATAGAGGGGGGGTGAGTGATAGAGGGGGGGGTGAGTGATAGAGGGGTGGGTGAGTGATAGAGGGGGGGGTGAGTGATAGAGGGGGGGGTGAGTGATAGAGGGGTGGGTGAGTGAGGCTACACCCGCTCCAGGTCCGTCCAGTTCCACTGTCCCCCTCTCTCTTCCTCGTCTCAGATTGATTTTCAGATTGCTGTTCATTTTCCATGCACTTACAGACACAACACAACAGCCCATTTGACTCCACCAACTAGCAACCACACACACACGCACAAACACACACACACAGGCCAACACAGGCACGCAGGCGACGGGGAAAGAAATAAGCGACAGCGCTGCATAAGACAGGTGTCAGCACGTCCTCTTCAGCGGTCATAAAAGTTAATTAAAGAATAGGAATTTTTATTGTGCTGTGCTGCAGCGGCGGGGCAGGGCAGTGTAATAGCCTCTCCTGGAGATGCTGTCAAGAGGAGGAGCCTGCCTGAATAATGGCTCCGAGCAGTATGTGGGTTCTAGCCTTTGTTTGTGTGTGTGTGTGTGTGTGTGTGCTGTGTGTGTGTGCTGTTTGTGTGTGCGTCTTCGTGTGTTTCCGCGAATGCACTGTACTCATTCGGCTTGTTTGAAATGTTCGCGCCGAATCTTATTATCTAAGTCCATCTCTTGGTGTTGCAAGTACCGTACATGGATGGTGTGAATATTTGATGCAGCTCTCTCTCTCTCTCTCTCTCTCTCTCTCTCTCTCTCTCTCTCTCTCTCACACACACACACACACACACCATTCATTGAATCTCTGTTCCCCTGGTGTAGACTGTGTCCCACACCTTCACCTAACAGCTCTGGAGTTGAGCATGTTCACCACCTTGGACTGGCGACACCGTGTCCCGACTAGTAAGGACCTGTCCTATGCACGCAGACACACACACTCCATCCACCGACACACGCACACCAACACAGTGTCTGCGCTACTGCAGGGTTTACGTGGTAGTCTCTCGTCCCCCTCCCCTCCTGTGCTTGCTTTAATGATAGTTGTTTTGACTCTGCCCCGGGTGTATTTCGGGCTTCTCACGGGGGACGCAGGTTTTAGGGGGATTCGCAGATTCCGATCAATGCGGCTCATTTTTCTTCTCGCGAACAGCGGTGCCCTCTTTTTTTTGGCACGTTGGAAAGGATAACGTAGGCATATCAAACAGTCCCGCACCCAAGCACACAAGCCTACACGCTAATGCCCTCACATAGGGTACAAACAAACAACTGCCTCGCCTCTCCTCCTCCACACCCATATCGCACTGTCAGGGCTATTTTAGGCCCTGCGTACCACGGTAGTACAGTCTAGAGGTGGGTATAATCTGGAGGTTTATGTCTAAGTTCAGCTTTAATTACCAACTCAGCAGCAAATGAAGTGCCGGAGAAGGCGATGAAAGGCAGTGAGGGAGGGAGGGAGGGAGGGAGGGAGGAGCAACTACACAGGCGCGTGTAGTTGGGCAGTAAAGGACGCATTAAGCAATTAAAGTTAGGAAGCGCAAGGAGGAAGTGATGCGATGACTTTTCCGGTAATTGGCTCAGCGATCACTGTAGATCAGTATGCAGCAGGGGAGGGAACAGGCCGACAGGACCACAATACAGCTCACGTCAGCATGTTGTTCTGATGTGTCCCAGACACTTACAGTCAACACGCACACACTCGCACACTGTACAACGCTATACTGCCTCATATACACGCATCAGCAATGTTGCTCCGACGCATCCCATATACACTTACGCTCAACACACACACACACACACACACTACACAACCCAATACAGCCTGATCCAGCACACACCACTGGATCATATCGTTGGATCGGTGCATCGTTTGTTCCTACTTGAACATTGCTGTTGATGGATCCACCTATTATTTGCTCCCACACACATCTCTCTGGGCCCCCACCAAGACACCACCATCTGCATGTTACGCTAGGGTAATTATGTATGCATCAATATTTGATGAACAACACAGAAGTTAGCACCCTGCAGTATTTGTGAGCTTGAATGGCGGGATTATGTTAACAGTGCTCTCACAAGCTCATCTATGATTTATCTGTTGCCGAGGCCCGAGCTGCCGATGTTTCCCTCTTTAAAGCATTTGTCTGGCCTGTCGGAGGCAGATAAGCCAGTGGAAATGGCGGGGCTGGGACCTCGCCGCACAGGGGGGCCAGGCACCCACAGGAATAGGGGGCGGGCTGTCCGAGGAGGGGGGGGGGGGGGGGGTTAACCTTTTGTTCGTGTGTGCGGTGACAGGTGAGCTGTCTCTGTCTTGCTCTCTTCCCCCCCCACCTCTCCGCACTCTCCCATTCCCCTTTCTCTTTCTCTTTCTCTCTCTCTCTCTCTCTCTCTCTCTCTCTCTCTCTCTCTCTCTCTCTCTCTCTCTCTCTCTCTCTCTCTCTCTTTCTCTCTTTCTGTGCCATCCCTCTGTCTTCTCCACCCTTTTCCATCCCTCCATCCCTCCGCGGGTCCTGATGAATGCTAATATATGCAGGCTGGGCAGCACAGGGCTGTCTAGGAGGAGGGGGCCTCCCCTGATGATCAGTACGGGGGAGGAGGAAGAGAGGGGGGGTGACCTGGACAGACACCTCATTTAATGTAATACATTGGAGCGCGCGGCGGAGGGGAGCGCCCAGAGAGGGAGGGAGATAATCAAGGGGCTGGGCCCTTATAAATGTGCGCTGAGATGACACGGGAGAGATTGGATTTGGAAACGAGGAGCAAAGCAGGGAGCAGAGCCGAGCGGAACGCGATTGATTGATTCCATTCAAGTGATCGCAGCCGCTGATAAGGAATTCATTTTTTTTTTCTTTAAGCAGGAAAGGAAATCTGATGAGTTTCTTCAAATTTAATACAGTGATTGTGAAATGAGTGTTTTCGTTGCCCTGCATATCCCTTGTTCAGCAAACCCTTGTTTAGTGTCACTCATATATATATAAATATATACAGTATATATATTTCTATAAATATATATCTCATACAGCAAGTCGCATACAGAAAAAATAATAGGCTACACAAACCAGAGGTGAACTGAACCGTCTTCGGAGGCTGCGGATGCCTGGATTAGACGCTACACAAGAATGGTGCTTACTCCATTACGCTCATCTCCATTACACAGCGCATGCACAGCTTCGTGAGTCACTAGAAAACATAAGTGTTGGTGAGTCAGCGTGCTAGCATGCCTTCAACTGGCACTGCTACCCTCTCCTCTGTCTCTTCTCCGAGCTTTAAAGGTCAGGCATCCTAGAGCTAGACAAGGCAGAGAGGACCCATCCTAGAGCTAGACAAGGCAGAGAGGACCCATCCTAGAGCTAGACAAGGCAGAGAGAACCCATCCTAGAGCTAGACAAGGCAGAGAGAACCCATCCTAGAGCTAGTCAAGGCAGAGAGGACACATCCTAGAGCTAGATAAGGCAGAGAAGACCCATCCTAGAGCTAGACAAGGCAGAGGGAACCCATCCTAGAGCTAGACAAGGCAGAGAGGACCCACATTATTGGCTCCGGTTCAGCCAGTTCAGGACGCAGCTCTTTGAGGTAAAATGATACCTGGAGCTCCCTCTGGTTCTCTTTAGGATGAGCCCCCGCCACAGGCCCTCTGCCTGTCTGACCCAGACCCCGATGCTCCGCGTCACCGTGACAAATGGCAGGAAGTCAGGAGGCGGCCATGACAGGCAGACGATAACATCCCTCTGTCTCTGCGTGACTCAAGCATGTGTCTGGCCTCGAAATAGTTCAACGCGATTAAAGGCAAACAAACACGCCGTTATTAGATTAGTCTGAAGGGACATTTACATTTAGTCATTTAGCAGACGCTCTTATCCAGAGCGACTTACAGTAAGTACAGGGACATTCCCCCGAGGCAAGTAGGGTGAAGTGCATTGCCCAAGGACACAACGTCAGTTGGCATGACCGGGAATCGAACTGGCAACCTTCGGATTACTAGTCCGACTCCCTCACCGCTCAGCCACCTGACTCCCCATGGAGTCACCTGACTCCCCATGGACATGGACATGGACATGTGGACATGGAGTCAAAAGGGACATGGAGTCTGAAGGGAGGTGGAGTCTTGAGGGACATGGAGTCTTCGGCACTGATGATCTCTTCCCTCTTAATGAAATGCTGCTTGGAATTAACATAGCTTTTTTTTTTGGGGGGGGGGGGATTCAGCACTGCCCCGAGAAATGCCAGACAGCTCTGATTGGACGGCAGACCGTTTAAGATCCTTGTCAGTAGCATCGGACTAAACAGGGGTGGGAGATGATCGTTCCATTAGAAGAAGTTCAGGGGGGCTGATTGAGTTCCAGGCGCAGTCCAGTGCAGGACAGCAGACAGGGAGTGAACAGTCAGAGACCAGAGAGAGAGAGACGGGCTCAGAGATGTTGGAGCTGCTCTGAGAGGAGCAGGTGCCTGCAGGGAGGAGCAGGGGGCAGTGGAGAGGGCCTGGGAGAGGAGAGGAGGCTTTCTCCAGACCCACCACGCGTTCTCCCATCTCCTGGTGCTAAATCACCCAGGAAACAATTGGTCTAAAATGCTGTGTGCTTGGCTGTATTTTGTTTGTATGTTTGTGTTTAGATTGAGTGTGTACTGTGTCTGTGTGTGTGTGTGCGGGGTCCCAGCAGAGCAGAGGGGAGCGGGGCGCACGGTCCTGCTGCTGGGTAATTGGCAGTGGGGGCAGCATTGTTGCTGACAATAATCCTGTCAGCATTATTAGTGTAATTGCACTTAACATTGCATGCAATCTAGCTGATTCAGAGCTTTCTTTTCAGCACCCCCCCCCCCCCCCCAAACACACACACACACACACCCCCACCCACTCCAGACAGACTCCTGACACTTCGAATGTTAAAGGCTCGGGGTGAAGTATTCTTTTACATTTTTCAACACATTTATAGCAGCTTTTTGGTTTGACATCTGTGAGACTTGCAGGAGTACGGACATTGTGTATGCGGTATCAAAACAAACAGAAAGCCAGCCATCCTCAGACAACTGCTGCGCGTGTGGCTGAGCTGAGTACTGGATTGCTTGCACAGGGCTGGGTGGAAACAAAACACACACACGCGCCTGTGCTATCGGTTTTCCTTCAACTCAC
Organism: Osmerus eperlanus; assembly: GCF_963692335.1. Taxonomy (NCBI): domain Eukaryota; kingdom Metazoa; phylum Chordata; class Actinopteri; order Osmeriformes; family Osmeridae; genus Osmerus; species Osmerus eperlanus. Next base: position 15,684,288 of record NC_085027.1, on the reverse strand, counting down.
AACAGAGCGCAGTAAAACCCTTTAACCAAAACCCCAGTCCTATTCTATTTGGGAGCAGCTTGTTCCTGCTTGGTCCTGTGCTCCCGGAGTCCATTCCTCCACAGAGAGACTTTGTAGAGAGGCAGCCAGGCAGCCCAGCGTGTGATAGAAACACTGCTCCCTCTCTCACGCCACCCTGCCTCTGAATTACCCTGCTGGCTCCACTCCCCTTTTGATTTTCCTGAATGAAACTTGCAGAAATCCATTTATGGCGGCCTCCGCAGCCTTGGCTGTCAGACCCAGGGACGCTTTAAACCAGAGGTCACCCCCACACTTGTTTAATAGCTACTCAGAGCACCTAAGCAAGTGTGTGTGTGCCCTGACTCGCTATAAATACTGTGGATGGTGGATGGGCTCAGGTTTAGCTGCCTCTCTGCCGGGGGGCTGGTGAAGTGATGCCTGTGGGGCCTCATGCTGTGACTGCCTCAGAGCGACAGCGTCTTCCTCCTCAGTCTTCCTCAGACCCCCCCCCGGGAGCCCCCTTTGCGGGGACTGATACGGCACGCTGTTAAACCTGGCTGTGTAGGGGACGGATGTAGTTCAACTGCCGGTCAGTCGGGGGGAGCTGCTGCACTCCCTCTCATGGCCATACGCCGTGGGGTCAGTCTGTCTGGCATTCTGTCTGTCTTCCAGCCTGTCTGGCTGTTGGCGAGAAGCCTGCCTGTCTGTTTGCTTGTCTGTCTGTCTTTGTGTCTGTGGCTGGTGGTGGTGAGAAACCTGTCTGTGTGTCTGTGGCTGGTGGTGGTGAGAAACCTGTCTGTCTGTCTGTCTGTGTGTCTGCGGTTGGTGGTGGTGAGAAACCTGTCTGTCTGTCTGTCTGTGTGTCTGCGGTTGGTGGTGGTGAGATGCCTGTCTGTGTGTCGAAGCGAACATGACAGCTGCCGCATGTTTCCTGCTGAACGTATGGCTGACCACGTGGAGAATGATGAGCAGACTGTGGAATCAGCCTCACACACAACGGCCCCGGGGGGAAAGAGAGAGAGAGCACAGGGGGAGAGTCGAGGCAGAAGTTATGAGAGGGAGAATAGACAGGTGGTGGGGGGGTGGGGGGGGGGGGGGGTGGAGAGATGGTGACTGAGGGGTTGTGTGTGTGTGTGTGTGAGGGGGGGTTGGGGGGCAGTTATCTCCCTCCACCTGTGAGTGGAGGCAGTAAAGGCCGTCTCCCATCCCAGGCCCATCACTCTCTGCCAGGCCGCCTCTCAGACTGTGTAGTGTGCCACCAGGGAGCAGCCGGCTGGGGCTATAAACTTAATGAAGTTTGACTGAACTCATCAGCTTCTGAGAGCAAGAATCTCCAAGACCGGGAAACCAGATGTGGAGAGACCTGGAGTTTCCGATGCAAGAGGCTCACCCCGAGGTCATTACCCTGGGACAGGAAACCGCAGTGAAAGGGTGGGGTGTATAAGGGGGGCAGATGGGCACCCCACCTGCTAAACTCCCCCACACACACACACGCACACCACTCTGGACCTCTCACAGGCTTGACCCTGCTGGCTCACATGCACACATGTGCACACTCACATATGCAAACATGGCCCCTCCATCAACTACCTATATGACTCATATACATCGAGTCTTCTAGAACATGTTCGAAACGTGTATCTGCTGGCTGAATCCTTCCATCTCCTTGCCGGTTTCCGCATGCATTACTCCAATGTTGTCTCTGGAGCATGTGTTTATCAGCCTACACAGTGTGTCTTCGAGCGAACGGACATGGCTGTGTGATTATTGATACGAGCACTCAGCCTCGCTTCTGTGTGGCTCCTTCTCACCTCCGCTTTCATTTCGCCCTCTGAGGCGTGTCCGTCTCTCTCTCTCTCCCTCTCCCTCTTCTCGTTCGCCCCCTCCCCCCTCCTTCCCAGCCTGGTGGCAGGAGAGAACTTGCCATGCGTTTCACGTCGAAGTCAGAGTGTGTTGCTATGGTGGTTGCTAGGGATTTAGCCTCGAGTGACGCGGAGAGAAAAAAGGGAGGCGAGAAGAGAAAAAAAAAAAACGGAATATTAAAGGTGTCCTTCTGAAGCCGGTGCTGTTTGAAGCTGCGAGGAATGAGCAATCACCTCCCCGACGCCGTTTTTATGTGGCCGTTCATTCTCATGTCTCTGCCTCTTGAAAGGGCTGAATAGATTTTCAAACGCACCGAAGGATGGACGGCGCAACAGAGCACACGACCGCTGCGGAGAGACAAAGAGCGAGCCGGCCTTCCCCGCGTGATTGGCCGTGCGCTCGCTCGCTCTCTCCTCTCGTTCGCCGCATTTCTACGCGACCGGGGCTGTGCGCTCCGCTCTGTGCACCCAACGCCTTGTACCCCCCCCGTGTGTGTGTCCGTCCGTCTGGAGGTGCACATAGTTGCGCATAAGCCACCGTGCGGGGCGCAGGTCTACCTCATCCCGCCAAGATGGCAAGGCTGCTAATGTGCTTTCCTCACCTCCCTAATGGAACGCTTTCCTCAAGGCTCCGGGCTCATGATGGTGCGCTGTGAGAATGTCCTTGGCAGTTGGAGGTGGGGAGATAATTGACCATGTGGAGGCGGGGGTGGCGGGGTAGGGGGTGGGGGGTGAGCTGGGTTAAAGGGCCGCAGCATTAGCTAACTGGACTCCACAGATGCTAATACGGAGGGGAAACCCGGTCAGCATAAAGAGCCTATAGGATTATAGCCCAGTGTTCAGTTTTAGTGGTCCTCCGTACTGTATGAACCCCCTTAAGATTCACACCTCCGCATGTCTGTATGTACGTATGTTCGTACGCACATGTGTACCGGATAGGTGTGTTTCCTGCTCCGTGGCAGTCTTGTCTTCAGTGACGTCATCCGTAGACTGTGTCCTGTCCCCTGTGGGGGAGCATCGCCATGACTAATCTCACACTGTGTCTCCCCCTTCTTTCCCCATCACCCTGTCTCATGTTTCAGAGGAGTGCTGACCTGCAGGTGTCCAGTCCAGGCCCCAGTCCTACTGCAGAGAGAGGCAGGGATCTGCTCAAGACTGAGGTGCCCACACCCTCCTACACTGTGTTCAGAGACTGGCCTAGCAGGCACACAGCACTATGCGCACACACCTCCAAACACACACCTCGAACTGTACACACACACCTCCCAACACACACCTAGAACTGTACACACACACACACCTCCAAACGCCCACCTAGTCTGTTGGCCATCCTCAGAGGTAATCTGAATAATGCATGAACTTTCCCTGATTCGCTTCGTCATTCAAGTGCAATATGGGCGCCCCTCTCCTGCCATTGCAATAATGCTGTCCAATAAGCCCGAGATGGAAGGTAAAACAGCCAGATGTGGAGAAATGATCAGTCCCATTAGCGGTGAGCCCGTCAGCCTGTGTCTTATGATTGTGTTGTCCGTATGCGCCAGACTCTCCCTCAGATTGGGGTGTGCTGCCGTCTGACTCGGTGTCCTCCAGGCTGATTTGGCTGCGGCGGATCAATAGCAGGCTCGAAATGACCAGTCGACACAGGGGCTGGAGGCCTGCGGAGGCCCTGCCCTGCCTGTCCTCCCCTTCCCTTCCCGCCCCCCCACCACCACTACCACTCCCTCCACCCCCATCCCCATCACCCTTCCCTCCCCTCCCATGTGTCCCTCCCCTCCTCTCTGGGTCTGCAGGAGCTCGCTACCTCAGGCAGCCCTAGTTAGCCCGGGGAAGAAAGAGCCACAACCTCCGATCAATAACTTTAGACTTGTCTGCCTAATTGCTCAATGGTTGACATTGGCGCCGGGGCTATATGTAAGTGCACGTTCCCTGAGTGATCGGCTTTGCCTCTCTCTCTCTCTCTCCCGCCTCACGCCTGCTGCTGGGTTCATTCTCTGGCCCTCTCTCCTCTCCTATCCTTCTCCCCCCAACGTTGGTCTGCTCTGTGCGCCGAACCCTGACCCTCCGTATACTCCCCCCCCCCCCCCCCCCAGCTGGCGAATCGGGACGCCACCATCCAGAAGCTCCGGCGAGATGTTCTGCTCTCTCACCAGGCCCGCGACTCCCAGAGTGCTCAGGTAAATATCCGGGATTAGCGACCAACGGGAAGATTAGCCCGTCTCTCAGCGCCGGCAGCCATGCCAACGAGCGGGAGGAAATTAACTGGGCTGGTTTGGGGTTTGTGAGCAGCTTACGATATAGCGGTCCCACGCGGGCGTGTTTGAGGGGAGTTGGAGAGGAACGCTATTGATTGTGCTCATTGTGAATTATGTGAATAGATAAATGCGTGAGAGTGCATATATATTACGCAATTATCCACTCAGGTGGTATGTAAAAAGAAGAAGGAAAAAAACGCTGAATAAATATGAAATATGCCTGTATCAGCGTCTAACTTGTGTCTCCTCTGCGTTGGTCATTTGCGATGATAATTGGGCTGCCGTGTTTGCCTTGGCTCTGATCAGACGAGGTATTGTGATAGCGCTTCTCAGGCGGCATTTAAATGGGCTATTGATCAGCGAGAGGCTCTGGGGCTGCTAACCCAAACACTGGCTCTTCCTGCCCGCCACTCGCATACATTTGCCGTCTTTGTTTTTAGCGTAATGTTTCCCACCCCCCAAAAAAGAAAAAAAAAATCGTTCAAAAAGCAAACGACGCATCTGTCACCCGCGCCGCTTAACATACGAAACACATTCGGCATGCCGCCTCTGTAGTTTCTTTCCAGTTGTAGTGTGCTAATGTCATGATTTAAATGAAGTATTGATCAGTTTAGGAGGGGAGAATAGAGAGAGAGAGGGAGCGATTGTGAGGCAAAGAAAGCAAGACCAGGGTTATCGGTGTGGATCGCACACAGAAAGAGAGAGCTCCAGGAAGAGCCAGGCTTTTTGGGGGGGCATTTTGAGACACGTAGCCCTGCTTCATCTGCTCCTCTCATGGAGGAATTATCAGGGAAGACTCCGCTAGCTCTTCTGAGAGGAACACTGGACGTGGAGGCGGCTCGAATGCTTTTGAAGAAAGACAGAAGGACAGAGATGGCAGGCGGAATGGTCTCGGCGGATTTGGAGATTTTTGGCCGGCCCGTATGCAGATGTGTGATTAATGGTGGGTCTGAACAGCTGTCTGGGCCTCCATCTTGTCTGTTTTTCTTTCCTCCTGCGACGGCGCTTCAGCATCAGAGATTCAGGACTGCAGGCTCTGTCCGACAGGACCAGGACTTGGGCTCTGTCCTCTCTCTATCTCTCTCTCTCTCTTTCTGTCCTCTATTCCTCTCCTTCTGCTCTCTCCTCCCTCTCTCTCTCTCTTATGATTTAACAGGTGACGGTGTTGTGCTAATTAGAGGCTTGTTTATTATTGTTAGTGTGGCGAGCAGAGCCGCTGGCCAGAGAGCCAGAGACAGCACACTGTCTAATAGCAGCAATCACCGTTCCACAGTTTCTTTGGTTCAATGTTTAAGGGAAATGCATAGTATAGCTTGAAAGCAATCTCAAACAGTCATTTGGCATGAATTTTAGTTTTAGTTTTCATGTTGTTTAGTTTACGTCATTCAAGTCATTCCTCCATGACAAAGAAACACTTGGTTTTTCAAATAGTCCAATTGTTCCATTTCTTTTTTATATTTGAGCATTTATTTCTAGATTTGGGTTTTCATCAAGCTTTGAAAATGTTCCTCTGAATTTTGTTGATGCAACGCGAGATTAAAGCACTGAAATTGAAGTCGTCGCTAGTAATCAAACTATAACGATATTGGCGTGGTAAAAATTCAACAGTTTATTGAACCACTATTGACTCAACTATTGTGCAGAAGGTCAAAAACAGGCTCTGCGGCCATTAACATGTTGAAATAATGCACAAATGGCAACTATTTCAATAGGATAGGTGTGTTTCGTTGGACTGATTTGTCATGCGTCAATTCATTCTGGTGCTTTCTACTTCGTCAGAAGCACGGATGGACTGGGTCTGGGGGTCTGGGCCAGGGGGTCTGTGGGTTCTCCTCCTGGGGTAGAGCCCTGGGGTGTCCCAGCCTCAGGCTGACAGACAGCCCGGGCAGGCTGAAGGGAGAGCAGAGCCTCTTTGTATGGGATTGATTTTCTCCTCCTCTGCTGCCCTGCCTTCTTTTGTTGCTTGGCTAGCTGGACGTCAACGAGCGGAGGATCTCTCAGCTGCAGACAGAGCTGCAGGAGAGCCAGCTCGAGCTCCAGCGAGGACACGGCCGGGCCAGCCAGCTTCAGAGGGACCTGCAGACACACGCCCGGCAGGCTGAGGAGCTCAGCTCTCAGGTATGGAGATCACCGCGAGGCCCAGGCTTTTTCAGGCCTGGAGCCCCTCTCCCTGCTAGCGAGCCCTGGATCAGACAGGATGCTTAGTTTCTGCATGTGTCTCTCCAGCATGTCTGTTTGGAATACGAGGACAAAGGAAGACCAGGGGAAACAATTATTTAGTTGTAAATACACATTCGTTGAATAAAGTGCTATCACAATGTGCCATCATGTTCATTTGGCTTCCATTCATTTACATTCATATGGATTCATATGTTGTTGTCCTAAAGCCTATTACTAATACTTTTCACCCTATGCTATAGTAGTGTTTTCAGAACTTTCATGGGCACCTTGTGTCTGTCAGTGCAGGGCAGTGTTTATGTTAGCTACTGTACTCTATGTGAAACAGAGCTACCCTGGGCTCATTTGACCATGGAGTACAGTGGAAGTTTAGTTGATCAGAAAAGACAGTTAGTCAGACAGAAAGACCAGTGTTCACACACACACACACACAGGCAACCGCACACACATCTACACAAACACATACTCACACACACACACACACACACACACACACAAAATGCTTTGTCAAAATGTCAGAAGGATAAATAGATGTGTCAGTGAGCCAGGCAGAGTATCTGCAGCCCAGTGATGATGGTTATTAGAATGAAGATCACTCCAGAATGTTCCCACTGCTGCTGCTCAGGGAGGAACTACTGACCAATCAGGTCGAGACTGCCGGTTGTCAGTACTAGTGTCACCTGTCGCTATGCCTGTGGGCAGATTCTTCCCCGTAAGCTGGGGGGATCCACAGCAGCGAGCTGCTCCACCAAGCTCATTGCGATTGTGATCTCAGTCACTCTTCCTGTCGGTACCGTCTCTGTGCAGTGTGACTCACGCCACTGTCCCCCCCCCCCCTCCTCTCTCTCTGTCCTTCTCTCTTTGTCTTTCTCTTTGTCTTTCTCCCCCTCTCTCTCTCTCTCTCTCTCTCTCTCTCTCTCTCTCTCTCTCTCTCTCTCTCTCTCTCTCTCTCTCTCTCTCTCTCTGTCCATCTCTCTTTGTCTCTCTCTAGCTCTCGTTGCCTGTCTTTCTACTCCCATCTCCCCTTTTGCTGTTGTTCTGCGCATTCTTGGTTCTCAGACATATTGTGTATGGCATTATTCGTTTTTCTTTAGAATCCATATAGACTTATGTATGAAGTCTCTGGATTCTATCCTTGATCATCCGACAACAAAAGGGGGCTGTGTGCTGCACAGGAGAACAGGTCCTTATGGATTCTGGGAAAGAGCCGCACGCTGGATCAAACGGGTCAGAGAGGGTTCGGACAATGGAGCCTGTAAGGGAGGCATGCAGGAATAGCAGTGTGTGTCCAGGTGATGTGGAGGTGACTGATGCTGGATGTTGGTCTGGCTGCAGTGCCCGGTTGCACCAGTGGGGGCAGTGTGTGTGGACTCTGACACCACGGCCTGTCTTTGTCCCCCCCCCCAGCTCGCCCAGGACAGGGGCCGTCTGGTGCAGGCGGAGGGGGAGAATGAGGCCCTGGTGGCGTCCAGGAGGGCGCAAGGAGCCGAGGTGAGATCCTGGGCCCCGCCCGGGACCCCCCCCCCCTCGCATCCACCCTGGCCTCCGTCACACACTCACGAGCACAGGGGTCCATCTCTGCAACACACACACACACACACTCTGCCATAATACGATCCATCCACCAGTACAACCGACACACACACACACATAAACCATAGTTTATCTCTGTTGTCACTGTTCTTATCTAATAGATGTATGCTTGTGTTCTAATCCGGTATACTACTGTAATGCATGCTAATGAAGTCTAAACATAAATTCATTGCTACAGGGAGCCAGGGCTCCATGTCTGTTTAGTGCAACCAGGAGATCATGTAGTTCATCACAACATGGTTTCTCTGTCTGTGGGTGTGCATACTCCGGTTCCTTTTCAACTGCGTGTGCGTGTGTGTGTGTGTGTGTGTATTGCCTCTTTGTGTGCCTATCTGTTTTTCATGTGCTCTCTCAATGAACCTGGGTAGACAGATCCTCTCAGGAAGATACTGCTCTCTCTCTCCCTCTCTTTCTATATCTCTCTCTCCTTCTCTTCCCCTTTCCCTCTATTACCCTTTTTCCCTCCTCTCCTTCATCTCTCCCTTTCTTCCCCTCTTTCCCTCTCCCGCTCCCCCCCACCCCCCCTCGCTCTCCCTCTCTTCTCCCTCTCTCCTCCCTCGCTCTGGGGAGTAGAGGAATATGAATCAGTTGAACAGGCCTGGGTGTGTGTCTGGTCTGGGCTGCTGTGGTGCTGGGAGCGAGGGCTAGGAGTGCCCCTCTAACCTGACAGGCATGGATCCCCTCCAGTAGTAGAGAGGTCTCACCATGTGATACCATCAGTGTCCCAGCTAGCAGAGAGAGCTGCACCCCCAATGCTGCAACCGGTGTCTAACACAGCCTGTTTCGTGTGTGTGTGTGTCCACCCCCCAGTTGGAGAGGCTGACGGCGGAGGTGTGCGCTCTGCAGCGTGCCGGGCAGGACCGAGCGGGCGCAGAGAGCGCCCTGGCAGAGCGGAGGCGCGAGGAGCTGGAGGGGCAGCTAGCTGCCACACAGGCCCAGCTCACAGAGAGCCAGGAGCGGGCACAGGAGGCCCGGAGGAGGGTGAGATAGCCACGACATCCCCCGGCGTGAACCCCCATCTCACCCACATCAGATGGACCCTAGAAACAGAGCGGCAGGCTCCGGTCGGGCCTGCTCCAGCCTCGTGTATTCATGTCTCCATTCAAACGGTCACCCCTTTCGACCTCATCAAGCCCTCATGCTCTTTGATCCCCAAACGATGCTACCGCGCCGCTAATGTCCCCGATTCCATCCCGTGGGCGGGCGGTTTCGCTTTTTCCAGAACCCCCCGGGTTCAATAGCCTCCCTCGAACGAAGCGTCTTCTCAGGAGAGAGCGTTCGCAATTTCCCTCTCAGCCTTCTCCGACCCCCGGGATCTTTGTATGTGCACAATTAGTGTTGTTTTTCATGTCTTCCCCCAGACCCTAGGTCCCTACAGGGTGCCATACTGTAATTCTTATCATTGTCTTGTAACCTTAAGAGCTTTGTGTGTCGCGGGGGCTCCACGGTCCAGGCATCCGTCTCGCCTCCGCAGGGCTGCAGCATTCATCCATCTCCATTCTTCCACGCCGTCCCCCGCTACACGCGTGGAAATGAAACCCGGCGCTATTCCCATTCACTGGGAAAGGCAGTTATTTATTATTTGGTGTGTTTGTGTGTTTTTATCCGTGTTTAAATGTGTGTGTTTCCCTTTTTGTGTGTGTTTTCGGCGCGCGTTTTCGGCGCGTGTGCGTTGTTTGTCCACTCCCGCTCTCCCTGTCACCTTTGTTGACTTTGTCTCTCGTGTGTGAAGCGGTGCTCTCTGCTTTAATGACGCATATATCCTACCTCCAGCCTAATCCCAGCCCTGCAGCCTCAGGAGGGGCGGGGGGGGGGGGGGAGAAAGAGATGCTTCAGTGAGAGTCTGCTGGGAGACTAAGGAGTCTGACACGTGCAATGCCCTCACATTAACAAGCCCACAGGACGCACACACACTCAACCCTCCTCAGACATCTCTGATACCTGTACTTGTTGAAAGCGAATGTTGTACAGGGACATACATTCATGTGCTCTTCCACTGTTGTGCTCCTTCAGTAGTAATCTGCCACAGTATCTACAGTAGAGCACAAGGTTCTGTATGGATCAGTGACGACTTGGATTTGAATTGTTTACATTCATTATGTCCCTGTGGTTGTGCAGGCAGAGGAGCAGAGCCAGTTGATGCAGGCAGAGTTATCCACCCTGACAGCCCAGCACAGCTGCCTCATCCAGCAGGTACACCACCAGAACACTACCACAACCTTACCTTTGCATTACCTTATATTACCTTACATTCAGTTACTTCTACAGGATTCCTGTCCAAACTGTAGGGGGTTCAATATTGGCCAAACAACCAAAACTAATTCCCCAATGGTTTAAAGGAAGATGGGAAACTGAACAGTGTACTTAATTAACATTAACCAAATAATGCCAATACAAATATAATTATAGTTATTTGACTCTATGGGTTAAATCAGAGCAAGAATGGTCAAAGTAAGGTTAAATGAAATATACATAACATTGCAAATGAATTAAATAAATTACAAGGCAAACATATTACAAAATGAAGGTTAACTCTTACCTACGCTACCATGATTATTGTAAATCAGAGAGTCAGCAAAAGGTGAGCAAAGATAATGACAAGCCAAGGACAAGCCAGAGCTGGGGAGAAGGTCTCAGGAGATCAGGAATCTACAGAACAATGCTTCACCACTCATACACAAGAACAACCAATCAGACCACTTCTTGACCCTTACTTATCAACATATGAATAGCAATGCAACAGTAGGTTACACAATGGGGTGTGAGAGTCATCAAGTTGAGACCCTGTCGAGAAACTCCATATTTTAGCATATGAGAGGTGGGGGCAGGTTGACACCCAGCCTTACAACACACCAACCACACACCTACACCAACACCCCCACCACACACCACACCAACACCAGTCTCAATTCAGCTGGTTTGAAACATGAATGGACAGCTGGTGTTACTGTAACAACCCTGCTCCTCACATCCCTACCACACACACACATACACACGCACACACACACACGCACGCACTCCTTTGGGTCTCTCTCAGCCACTCCTGTGGAGATGACAGAGGTGCGGGGGTCTGAGTGAGCGTGCCCCCCCTCAGCGTCACCATCCGGGGGTTAATTAGCCCCTGCCAGACCCCTAGCTCCAGCCAGCCCCAGGTGTAAATAATTGGGAGTCCGAATGGCTTCCCCAGTAGCAGGCCTGTGGAACTGCCTGCTGTCACCACCTGCCCCCCGCCCAGCACCAGACCGTTAGGACTAGGACGGCGAATGATTGCTAATAAAGCATTTGATTGAGAGGGGAACATAGTGAGAACCATAAACAGGCTGGATTCTGCCCTTTAATTTGGCCATCTCCCGAGAATTGGTTTCGCTGTGCCGCCAGAGCGAGTCCCTCACACAAGCAGTTAGTTTGCCCTCGAACTAGAATTTAATTGAGATTCTCTGTGTGTGTGTGTGTGTTTGTGTGTACATGTGAATTTCTATGTTCGTTGGTGATGGCGTATGTGTGTGTGTGTGTGTGTTTCTCTGAGCTGAGAGTTCGGACGATGTTTCCCTGCTCAGTTCTGCTACTACAGATAGGGAAAGTAAAACAATCATTTCATACTGCAGAGAAGATCACCATAGCGCTGCAAAGATGGCCACTGCAGAGCTGTGAATAGAGCATTCCAGCATCCCCGCCAGCCTCTCTTCAGCTTCTCCTCACTTTCCCCTGAGTCACTCAGGCAGGAAGCTCCATGGCACGTTACGCCGGCTGGTCATGGTGAGATAATGTAGGAAGGCTAACATGGAGATGTAGTTTCCCTGCGGAGCTAAGCTGGTGGGTACAAACATGCTATAGGTCGGTTAGACGGTTGGATGTTGCATGGAGGATGTGTGGTGGATGTTAGGGGTGTGTGGTTGGTGTGAAATGGCGACTTGAAGGGACTGAGGACGGGTCGTTCGGCTCTTGTGGAGTTGTGAAGAAGGTAGGGTTGGGTGAGGACGCGACTGATGTCGGAGGGCGCAGTACGGGAGAGATTGGAATAACGTTGCGTGGGGTGTGCGCCTATTTTTGCCTGTGCGTTCGTTCGGGCGGGCTGTCGGGGTGTGTGGTTGGGATGGAGGTTCGTAGGAGCGCTGCTTTCGGGGCTGTGAGGGTGGGAGGGGGGGGGGGCAGGTTCCTGATGAAAGCTATGAGCAGGAACATATATCAGCGCTCCAGACCTGCACTAATAAAAGGCCTGCCAAGGTAGAGCTCCTCTCCTTCTGGGAACAGGGACGCTTTTTTACAGCCGTTCTGACAGCAAGATAAAGTACTCGTCCAATTAGAAAAATATTTGGTCACATACCTACCTACACAGTGCTGGCTTGATCAGGAATCCTGGCTATTTATATAGCATGTTTTCCTATCATTGTTTATCTACATTTGACTGTGCACCCAAAGCCTAGTGTTGATGCACCATTTCCAATGCAGTGATGAAGTGCGTGTCTCCCAGGGTGTTTTAATGAAGGCAAGGCTCGGAGGCAGTGAAGTGCTTTAGAATGGGATTGGAGCTCGGATTTTGCATCGAGGTTGAGGCTACATTGTGCTGTTGTGTGTAGGTGTCGTGTGTGTGTGTGTTTGTGTTGAAGCGATGCTTGTAAGTCCCTGTCACTCGTCCGTACCCTACACAGGGATACTTCATTTGTAATCGCCACTCCTTGTCCCCATCTCTGTTTAAGAATACCATATAGATGTTGTTGTGTTTTTGTTGTGTGTCTCCCCCCCCCCCCCCCCCCAAGTGCATTAAAATTAAATTATCTCTTGTTGTTGTGAAAAGAGGCACACGTAAGAAATAATTGGATGTGGAAGAGAACAAAGGGCTGGTTCCCATTCCCTCCTTGCTCAGCCCAGCCCGGCGCTAATACCAAGCTAGCCGCATTGTTCTGCTGTCTGCAGCCATCCCCCTAGCCAGACACTCAGCTCTGGAGAAGTCACTTTTAATGTCTGATAATCAAGGTGAATTTTCAAAAAGCTGCCATTTTCAAATGATGGTGTATATATTATGTGGAGCTGGGAGTTCAGGAGGGGCGGGGCCCCGTGCGGCGAGGGAGTGAGCCTCGGCCATGCACAGTGGAAGAGAGACACCTAATGGCCGAGGGAGGAACTGCGGGCACGTTCTGGCTCCGGCTGGTGAGGATGGAGCGGGGAGGCAATTAGCAGGTCTCGGTCGTTCATGTGCTGTTTTAGGGGGTAAATCTGCTTTGTCTGTGCCAGCGTGTGGGCTTTTGTTCTGAAGTGGAGCGTCAGCCGCGCACGTCGAGGTCACTGGTTTTAAGCACCTTGTTTTTCTCCCATGAACCTGGTTGTGTCCCACCGCGCAGACCGTCCTCTAACACCGTAGCTGGTGTTCTTACCTTACGCGGAGCCAGGAGGAATGCATTTCTGTGGTCGCTGGTCAGCCTCTCTCTCGCCCCGGTAAAGATGGAGGCTGCAGGGGTGTGATGTGGGGAGAGAGACGGAGGGAGCCGGGGAGCCAAGCAGGGGATCTCCATTCCTCTAGCGTGGTGCAGGGGCTCATCCCCCCCACCCCTCCCCCCCCCCCCGCCTGGAGACGCTCTCAGGTATGATTATTTCTCCTCCGCTCCGCCGCACCATATATCCCGGGTCCGCACTTCCCCTCGCTGCTGTCATCGTTCACGCCGCCTTTCTCCCCGGCTGCAGCACTGCACATTTCCAGCAAAGTGTTTAGGAGGTTGAATATATGCAGCCTGTAGAACGTAATAAGTGTATATTTATTTTCTGCGTTGGTGATTTAGTGGTGTTTCCGTCGCTAGGGGTGGGGGGGATGGGGGAGAGGCCTGCGGTGTATCTTAACAAACATGACTGCAGCGTATGCACTCACCTCCAAGGCTTTTTACTCACTGGAGACACAAAATTATTCCGCCGATAGAGCGTCCGGGCTTGTAGCTCATGGTGCGTGTGTAAATGCTGTGGCGTGCGTGCAACGGTGTATGAGTGCTGTTCGCCAGGCTGGAGCTGTGCTGGTGGTTAGTTACTGTAACCTGGTGGTGAGGCTGTGTTGCCGTTTAGCCGTCCTGTTGGGACCACTGTGATTGTCCACCTGTGTTCCAACACCCTATGGAGTCCCTCCTGCCACTACCGCCCCGCCTCCTCTCGTACACCCACACCAAACCCCCCCCCCCCCCACAGGGTGAGATACAGCCACGCAAAAAGGTTCCGAAATAAAAACACTAATACAACACACGCACAGTTGATGGAAGCCTGAATTTGCCATTACACTGGGGGGGGAGTAGATCTAATCCCATGAAACAGGAGGTTCTAATGTATTCCGAGCTTGGAGTCGTGTGGCGTGAGGCTCCCTCTTTGAGACCAGCGCTGAGGAGGGGAGCGGAAAAAAACAGATACACAAAAAGAAAATAACTTTTTTTTCCTTTTTTTTTTCCTGAAGTAAATGCCAGCGTAAAAGCTTTTGGTCCGCTGTGTCTGGTTTTGTCATTGATTAGCTCAGCTATGTGGGTTTGTTTTAAGATTTCTGTCCTCAAACGAATAACTTAATGCACCACAAGAGAAAGATGGTGGGGGGAAAGAAAGAAAAGATAAAGCTAGCCTCTTTCTCTACCCTTCATGAAAGCTTACGTCCTGTTCCTTTAGAGCCATAGAGTGTGTGTGTGTGTGTGTGTGTGTGCATGCATGAGTCTCTGTTGTAAACCTCCTCAGCATAAAACTATTTTTTAATGGAACTCTCTATTGTTGACGGTGGAGCTCAGTTCATTGTCCACCCGTCTTGCTGGCAGTATTTCCGTACAGGGTGCGCATTAAACCCCCTCAGATATAAACCCCTCCGCAGTCCAAATGTACTCTACCTCCTTACACCATATCCTTATGACCCCTTTCTATTCATCAACAACTGGAGACGTCCATTGTCAAACGGCTTTGCCGCATTGGAAAGTCTTAAGAACACTGGAGTGCACTCGCCCAGTTGTATAATGGTGAACCGTATAGGAAAATGTCCTCTCGATTTGCGTGCGTTTATTAGGGTTGTTAAGAGGATGTGTGTACTGTATGTGTGTGTGTGTGTGTGGGCGAGCGAGTTTGTGTTTGCCTTGCTCACGGGCTCTGGAACTGTTGTCTGGCGCCTGTCCTCCGCAGAGACACCCGGCTGTGTACGTCAAGGACGCACACACACACACGGACTCAGAACGACACACAACCCGGTAGCCGACGAAAGGGGACAATCTCCCGACTGTAGTATGCCGAGTCACGACGTTTAAGGCGAGGGAATGGCAAAGAGGGCCCATGTCTGATCTGGTTCACGAGTGTGTCGTCGGTTTCCTGGCCGCGGCGCAGGAGCAGTCCCATGCATGTCCTCGCTGCTCTCAGACGCGGCGCGGGAGGAAGAGGGGGGGGGGGGGGGGTGCCGCCGTGGGCGAGGGGTGAAGGGACGAGCTGCGAGTGTGGATGAGGAGGGGAGGCTCAGCCAGCCTGGGGTGGCAGAGCGAGGCTGGCTCGGCGCCAGTCTGGGCAGCTTGCCCACAAGGAGGCAGTGTGTGGCCAGCGCTCTGGCCCAGAAATAAAGGAACAGACAGGATGGATGGATGGAAGGAAGGATTCCGCCCCCCCCCCCTGTTGAGAACGAGAGAGAGAGAGAGAGAGAGAGAGAGAGAGAGAGAGAGAGAGAGAGAGAGAGAGAGAGAGAGAGAGAGAGAGAGAGATGGGTTTGACTGATGTAGAAGGGTGCCATGACATTCCAAGTCTCTGGGACAGTGTGTGTGTTACAGGCTGTTTAAGGTATCCAGTACAGGGCTAGTAGGCAGTAGGATTCTGCCCCCCCCCTCCCCCCCAAAAAAGCTGGAGAACGCAGACAGACACGCCTGCAGACACGCAGACAGACAGACAGACATGCACACGGACGTGCATTGACACATACAGACAGACCGACAGACACGTTCATCACCACTTCTCCGGTGGGGGATCGTTCCTACAGCTCGGCCACATCCGCAGTCTCCTATGTTCTCTGTGTCAATGCCGAGGTTAACACCCACTTCACGGAGAGGAAACACTATCTACCCATTACACAGGCCCGCTGTTAGAACACTGTTTGCTTTTCAAAACCTTATCCCTCTCTCTCCCCGCTGCACTTTGCGTCTTCAGAATATTCTGCCTGTCCTGTAGCAGTTCCGCATTGGCAAGCGGGACTAATATAATCTGACTGTCTAAATTCAAATTTATACTGTCAGGATAAAATAAATAGTCTGCTGTTAATTCTGGGGAGCCGGCTCCTGGCCGGGCCGCTGATTTATGAAGTGTGCGTCGGCATCCCGCGATGCATTTTTCGTAATTAATTTTTAATCTGTGTTTCAATGAATTCTCCTCGAAATGTCTTAATGGTGTCAGAGGTGCGTGTGTGTAGCTTGGTGGGGTTGGTGAGGTTGGGGGTGGGGGCCTGGGGGGGGTTACCAGACGGGGCAGTCTCACTGCCCCTCCCCATGTGGCTGTCTGTCAGTGCCTGTGTGTCTGTCTGTCTGTCTGTCTGTATGTGTCAATGTATGTCTGTGTGCAGGTCTGTCTACCTGTCTGTGTGTCTGCAGATGTGTCTGTTTGTGTTCTCCAGCTTGTGTTTCCTGTCTGGTGGCTCTATGGAGGCTCTTGGTGTTCCTCCGTTCTGCTGTTAACTCAGGCGTCTGATTCTGCATGCGCAGTGAGATTGATCTTGGTGTTGGACAGATTGTATGTGTGCGTGTGACAGATTGTTCCTCTACTGTATGCAGTAGGCCATGACTGGTCCAGTAGAGGAAGAGAGAGCACAGGCCCCGGTCTC
This sequence comes from Osmerus eperlanus, assembly GCF_963692335.1. Taxonomy (NCBI): domain Eukaryota; kingdom Metazoa; phylum Chordata; class Actinopteri; order Osmeriformes; family Osmeridae; genus Osmerus; species Osmerus eperlanus. The sequence continues at coordinate 15,667,606 of NC_085027.1, read as the reverse complement.
AGCCCCAGCTCCAACTTCACCTCAACCCTAGCCCACATCCCCTAGCCCCCTTCCACTAGCCTCCAGCCCCCTTCCACTAGAGCCCAACCTCCAGCCCTAGATCCCTCCCACTAGCTCCAAGCCCCCTCCCACCAGCCCCATTCCACCAGCCCCCAGCCCCCTCCCACTAGCTCCAAGCCCCATTCCACCAGCCCCCTCCCACTAGCTCCAAGCCCCCAGCCCCCTCCCACCAGCCCCCAGCCCCCTTCCACTAGCCCCTAGCCCCATTCCACCAGCCCCCTCCCACAGCCCCCTCCCACCAGCCCCCTCCCACCAGCCCCCTTCCACCAGCCCCCTTCCACCAGCCCCCTCCCACCAGCCCCCTTCCACCAGCCCCCTCCCACCAGCCCCCTTCCACCAGCCCCCTTCCACCAGCCCCCTTCCACCAGCCCCCTCCCTCCAGCCCCCTTCCACCAGCCCCCTCCCTCCAGCCCCCTCCCTCCAGTCCCCTTCCACCAGCCCCCTTCCACCAGCCCCCTTCCACCAGCCCCCTCCCTCCAGCCCCCTCCCTCCAGTCCCCTTCCACCAGCCCCCTCCCTCCAGCCCCCTCCCTCCAGTCCCCTTCCACCAGCCCCCTCCCTCCAGCCCCCTCCCACCAGCCCCCTCCCTCCAGTCCCCTCCCTTCATCTCTCAGACAGTAGAAGGCTGCACACGAAGCGTTTACGCCGTCGTTTCTCCCCCTCTCAAATTAAAGGCGATGTCTCCGCTGCTTGTTATGCGCCGGCGTTCTCCGGCAATTAGCTCGGATCGTGCTCAGTTTGCCGCTCGCAGAGCCCTAGTGTGAGGCGCCCGGGCGGGCGCTGTGCCTGAGCTGTTACCGTGGCGGCCAGGCTCGCAGACAGCCCACGTCAGTGGGGCCCATTAGGGACCTCGGCACACATCCCTCCGCATCCGGACGCTCTCATTTAGCCACCGCCTCCACCGCCAGCCATTTATCTCTCTCTCTCTCCCTCTCTCTCCTTCTCTATCGCTCTCTCTCCCCCTCTCTCTCTCTCTCTCATTCTCCCACTCGTGCTCGCTCTTTTTAATTTTCCTCTCCAAAACAGATCCCGCATTAAGCAGCCATGCATGGCTGCAGCGGGGTCTCTCTTCCCCTGAAAGAGGGAAAGAATGATTTAATTTCTCCTCTCTCTCTTTCTCTCTCTCTCTCTCCCCCTCTCTCTCTCTCATCCCCCTCTCTCTCTCTCACCCCTCTCTCTCTCTCCCCCTCTCTCTCTCATCCCCTCTCTCTCTCTCTCTCTCTCTCTCTTTCTCTCTCTCTCTCTCTCCCCCTCTCTCTCTCTCATCCCCTCTCCCTCTCTCTCTCTCTCTCTCTCTCTCTCTCTCCCCCTCTCTCTCTCTCCCCCTCTCTCTCATCCCCTCTCTCTCTCTCTCTCTCTCTCTCTCTTTCTCTCTCTCTCTCTCTCCCCCTCTCTCTCTCTCATCCCCTCTCCCTCTCTCTCTCTCTCTCTCTCTCTCTCTCTCTCTCTCTCTCTCCCTCTCTCTCTCCCTGCTCATACACAGATCATTACACACACAGGCCTCATTTTCATCTTCCTGCGAGGGTTGGTGCGGAGCTTTAACTAGTCTGCCTCGGCCACGGCCGTCACTGCCGATCAATACCTGTGGTCAGGGCGGAGTGCGGCTCGCCTCCCAAACAGGCCTGGCAGGTCCAGCCATAAAGCACCTCCCAGGGAGGGCTGGCTGCCCCATAAATCCTCCCCACACTTCCTCCAGCCTTTTTAATGGAGGCACTGGGGTCGAGAGGGTAGGGGGGGTCTGGGAGCAGGGGGGCTAACTGGTAGGCTATGTACGGTTTCAGAGTTATAGGTAGGTTCAAAGCCAATTTTACTACATGATAAACAGAAAGAGCCCAGGTCAGTGATTAGACTGGACAAGGTGAGTGTATGCTGTGTGCCTGTGGGATGCCCTGGAGAAACTACTCTCTGAGGCCTGAGGAGGGAGAGAGTTCCCCTGGCGTAGTCTGATAGGAATACTGCTGGTCCGGAATGGTGGACTAGGTGCGTTTGAGGACAGGAGAGGGTGGACTAGGTGTGTTTGAGGACTGGAGAGGCTGGACTAGGTGTGTTTGAGGACTGGAGAGGGTGGACTAGGTGTGTTTGAGGACTGGAGAGGGTGGACTAGGTGTGTTTGAGGACTGGACAGGCTGGACTAGGTGTGTTTGAGGACTAGAGTGGCTGGTATGGGTTGGACCAGGGGGCTGGTCACGTGTCCCTGATGAGGGGCCATCGGGGGGGGCCGTCCTTTCCCCCCCCCTTCCCTTCCCTCCCCCTTCCCCCCCCCTTTCCTTGCTTCTGCAATTGAAAGAGAGAGAGGGGGAGAGGAAGAAGGGAAGGATAATTACTTATTTTAGTGGAGTGCGGCAGAATGCCTTTTGCCAAATGACTCTAATTCCAAATGGTTAACAAGATTTTTTTTTCTTCTCTTTAATAGAGCCGAATCCGTGTGACAGCAAATTGCTTTCCCATTTGCAGCTTTAATGGCTTTTCATACTTTGCACTTCCAATAAGCAGTAAACTCGGAAATTAATATTGCACGCTGTGTTATGATGCAAATGGGAGTGAGATAGGAGAGCGGGACGTCCATGCAGAAAGCTCTGATTAGATCCGTAATTGCTTCAGTGGAATGATTTTTTCCCCCTCTTCCTTTCGTTTGAACTTTTTTTTATTTATTTATTATGTACATTTCCAAGCCATGGCCATTCGCGTCGCCATCAGTACCGACAGCATTTTGTGTTCTGTTGTGTTTTGCTCTTTTGAATCCATGCTAATCACTTGTAATCGGAATTGCAAATGGTATTGCAAATCAAGGTCTCTATGTCGGTGTGGAGCGTCTCGGGGTGACCTCCCCTCCACTGTCGGCGCCGTGGAGTCGTGAGGCAGTCGCACCGTGTCAAGTCGAACCTTCCGGACTCACAGGCGAGGGAGGGGGAATGTCCTTCAGACTCAGCCGTGACTTTGTCCTCTGAGAGAGGGGGAGGTGGTCAACCAAAAGACCCCCATTTCTTAAGTCCATACTGTAGGTTACCTTGGCGGTGGCTGGCTCTGTTCGGGGGACTGTTTGATCCAGATGCCCCCCCCCCCATCTCCAGGAAAACACACAGACCGTCACAATCTGAAAAGATATATTTGTGCAAGGCGTTCTATAATTAACTTCTCATCCAAGTCATTTCGTTTCCAATTCCATTTTACACGTCCTCAAATATTAATCCTTGTCTGTGCATAAGGTATTGTATTCTTAATAGGAGGGATCACAGGGTTGGGGTTCGACAGCTCTGACAGGGCTCAGGGGTGTGGTATTCATGGCAGCCTGACAGAAAGCTATACAGTTGTATAGCTGACACTGAAGCTCCCTTGGCACCTATGGCTCCAGACCCTGCCTGGACGTCAGCCCTGGCTCCTCCAGCCCTCCCACAGCCATGATCATGCCGTGCTTATCACTGTCGCTGGGTGCCCTGCATAGCAGATCAGCGTGTGTGTGTGTGTGTGTGTGTGTGTGGCAGTGCATCAGCATTCTGTCAGTGCTGGCTACGCCTCGATATTGTCAGATTTACTGCTTTCCCAGCGTCACTGGTGGTGTTAGGTTGTCAGATGCTTTAAATGCAGATTATTCCTGAAAGCAGTAAATACTCCAGTGGGGGCTCTCTGGCACTGGTCTCTACCCAGCCCACAGAGCCTGTCTTTGGGGAGAGTGGAGGAAAGCGTCCTGGGCTGGACCGGTGCCTGAGCGGAGCCCCAGACATACAGCCACCCTGACCTTTAGACAGAAATAGCAAATAAATTCTGCTGGATGGGTCTGCGATTGCTGCCAGCTATTGAGGTTAAGTGTCCTTTGGTCCAGGGGGCCTCAGCTGAGCTGTGTGCAGCAGGCTGGGTCACGTGACCACGCGCACGCAATCTGATTCTCTCGGCCCGTCGCCATGGCAACCCTTCATTTCTTTTTCAGCGCGCTCACATTTCACCTGTCACTTCGGTAATTGCCTCTGAATTTTCCGGCATATCAGAAAGAAATCACGATCATGATAATAATAAGACAATATTTATGAACTGTGCAGTGACAGGCAAATGTAGGGAAATGAAGAAATGCAGAAAGGTTTCATTAGGCTGGAATAATAATGTAGGAACAGGGCTTTTTAGAGACAAATAGACTTGCTCTCCACCTTTCTCCAGGGTTCTAAATCATTGCATGTGACTGAAACTGAGTAGCGAGCCTGAATTTCCATTGTTTTAATTGGGTCATCCTCTGCTCTCCTTTCTTTCCCTGCCCTCTCTTCTCCTCTCCTCTTCCCTACACCTCTCTCTCCTTCTCCCCTCTGTCCCCTCTCCTCTTCCCTGCACCTCTCTCTCCCCTCTGTCCCCTCTCCTCTGCTCTTCCCTACACCTCTCTCTCCCTCTCCCTCTGTCCCCTCTCCTCTCCTCTTCCCTACACCTCTCTCTCCCTCTGTCCCCTCCCCTCTCCTCTTCCCTACACCTCTCTCTCCCTCTGTCCCCTCTCCTCTCCTCTTCCCTACACCTCTCTCTCCCTCTGTCCCCTCTCCTCTCCTCTTCCCTACACCTCTCTCTCCCTCTCCCCTCTGTCCCCTCTCCTCTCCTCTTCCCTACACCTCTCTCTCCCTCTGTCCCCTCCCCTCTCCTCTTCCCTACACCTCTCTCTCCCTCTGTCCCCTCCCCTCTCCTCTTCCCTACACCTCTCTCTCCCTCTGTCCCCTCTCCTCTCCTCTTCCCTACACCTCTCTCTCCCTCTGTCCCCTCTCCTCTCCTCTTCCCTACACCTCTCTCTCCCTCTCCCCTCTGTCCCCTCTCCTCTCCTCTTCCCTACACCTCTCTCTCCCTCCCCCCTCTGTCTCCTCCCCTCTTCCCTACACCTCTCTCTCCCTCTGTCCCCTCTCCTCTTCCATACACCTCTCTCTCCCTCTCCCCTCTGTCCCCTCTCCTCTCCTCTTCCCTACACCTCTCTCTCCCTCCCCCCTCTGTCTCCTCCCCTCTTCCCTACACCTCTCTTTCCCTCTGTCCCCTCTCCTCTTCCCTACACCTCTCTCCCTCTCCCCTCTGTCCCCTCTCCTCTCTTTGTGTCTCCTGGCGTGGCGTGCGGCTCTCAGCCTAATCAGGCTGGCGAGGCTCACCCTCAACCCGGAGCACCTCCTGTCCCTTCAGCGATTGATGTTCTGTTTTTAGAAGTATTGATAAGGGCAGCCAGGCTATGGCCTATGCCATACCGCTGTGTTCATTAATGGCCACAGACAGTTAGTTAGGCCGTTATGATGGAGAGACAAAGACCGGGGCATAGAGGGGACGAGACAAGAGATTTTAATTGTTTGCAGTCTCGTTTGTTTACTAATAAGGGTTTATCGACGGCATGTACACAAAGCTCCGTACGGCAGGGAGTCTGACCAGACTGGTTTTGTCGGACGTGTTGAAACAGGCTGCACTAGGCCAATCCTGAAACGATTCGTGCCCTTTACGTTGATGTCATCCAAGCATTATTTGAGCCCGAGTCAATATCTCCATTTCAAAGTCTTGTAACTGGCACGAGAACAGACAGCCTACCCTGTCGAGGTATTTTCAGAATGAGGACATAAACAACTTGGAATTATGCTTGCATGGTTTACTTTCTACAACAAAAACAAGAAAGCAACTCCATATTGGATTTATATGTGTGCTTTGGGAGAATGTCAGTGGAATTAATTGATTTGCCCATATTTGTCAGAAAAGAGTAAGAGCCTAACCCCAGCTTGCATTATTAAAGCTAATACCACAGTGGTTTCTGCAATTCCTCCACCGTGAATCAAACCCTGACACAGACCCATGATGTATGGGTATATTATTCAGAGCGCTGCATGGCCCTCCAAGCACTGCTACCCTGTCCTTCACTCTCCCTCCACCCACCCTCACACACACACACACACACACACACACATAAACACACACCAGCAATACCACTCATCCCATCCCCCTCGAGGGCACCTGTGTTTTCAAAGTAAAGACCACTTAGAGAACAGCCCGGGGCGGGTGCATTCTGGAGTGCCCTGTGTTACACATTAGAATCCTGTGTCCCAGCAACCGGAACATAAACACTCTGGGTAGCTCCTGTCTTCCTCCCTCCCTCCCTCCCTGGACCCCAAAATACCTCACAGACAGGGAGAAGAAGAGAGCTGACCATGCTGATGACCACTCAGTGAGAGGCACAGCCCTCACGCAGGGTACAGCTAGAGGAAGAGTGAGGGCAGAGCCGGGACACAGACACTCCTGACCGTTCTTAAATCACATCAAACGCGCGTCGGATCTTTCAAATGCTTTATTTAGAAGGCGGAAACCGTGTGTGATGCATGACGTCGCACTCAGGGCTGTGTGGGCTTTGGTGTGTTGTCAGCGGTGCCTGGCGTGAGCCCTAGTCACCTGTCTACCCTCCCTCCCCCTGGAAAAAACGGTGTTCTTGTGTGAATGCTGACAACAGCCTGTCTACAAACACGACCTACCTCGATAAGGCTAATTTGCTGAAAGTGGAACAGCATTTGTGTAAAGAATGAATACTTCAATTCTGGGAGTGTGCTTGAGTGCTGAGGGGATGACGAGGAGGAGGGGTGAGACAGTCGTTTTGGCATCTTCACGGACTGAGATGAGACGAGGGGAGTGCGTGTATGTGTGCGTACCCCCCCTACCCCCACCTGACTGATGCACCCCCCCCCCCCCCCCCCCTCGTGTGGGGATTGCGAGGCCTGTGTGGAGGCAGGCAGGCTAATGATCAGCCGTCTCGGCCAGTCCCCTGGTGGAGTAAACAGAGTTTGATCAGACTCCAGAAACAGGACAAGGAGTCTCCTTTATGGCCAGCTCCGCCATTTGTCAAAAATAACTGTTTCACTCTGCGGTGGGGGGGGGGGCGGGGGGGGGGGGGACAACAATCCTATTACTGAAACATAATTACAGTGAGGATTTTCCGGAACCTCAGAAACCACGGTTGACGTAAATGTTTGATGAGTCTCCGCATAGAGATATGGCGTGCGATGATGCTGATATCTGGGCTGTTACGGACTGTGGGAGAGAAGAGCAGAGGGCTCTTACTGCTCCCTGGTGCCTCTCAGCGTGGGTGAACGGCCAGGGGGAGGACATTACAACATCTTCCCTGCCTCTACAACGTCTGAACCCCCACGTCAGCTGACGTGAAGGGGTGAGGGATAGCCTCATTAAGGCCTGGTGCTCAGGAAGGCTGGGAGCTTAGCTTAACCTTCCTCTCAACGCTCCATCTGGAATGACCTTTGAGCACCGTAGGTCACGACTACGGAATGCACACACACACACACACATACTGACTTGGTAGGATGCACACCTCTAATAGCCCCTAGATTATTTTGCTAAATTGCCCTTGAATCAATTCCACAGAATGGACTGATGACTTTGGTGCATATAGTCGCCGAGGCGGATGTTTGTCCGGTGTGTGTGTGTGTTCCAGGGGGTTTGTGTGTGTGGCATTAGTTAGTTCAGAGGTCCGCCGCAGCATCACCAAACTCCAGGTTGTCAGAGACGCAGAGCCCAGCCCTTTCATGTCACAGACACTCTCCCTGACAGAGTGGCAGAATGGGGCCAATTATAAATCACTTAGAAGTGTGTGTGAGCATGTGTGTGTTCGGTGTGTGCGTGTGTGTGTGTTTGTGTGTGTGTGTGTGTGTGTGTGTGTGTGTGTGTGTGTGTGTGTGATGAATGGGCTGCTGTAGAGGACCAGTGCAGAGCTCGGCTTGCTGTCTCCTCCCCTCCTCTATCAACCGAAAAAGAAAACCATTGATATTCTGGTCTTTATACTCTGCAGAGGTCAATAGACATTTTTCTGAGTTAGTTGTGGATGACATTACAAAGGCCAGCTTTTCCCTCGGTTAATTGTATAAAAAAAAAATGTATAGCCAGATTTGCGCTGACATCTGCTGCAACAAAGAAAATGGAAGATGAATATTATGGAATGTTTTTCCATTCACTAAGACCTATTTGTTCCTGCATACCTATCAGGGGTTAGTGTCCAAGCCTCACCATCCCTATTCCTGCCCTGTGGTGAGAACGACCATGCCTCCACACACACACACACACACACTCACACAAACACACTCTCACTTGCCTTTAATGGCTTCTCTCCCAGCGTTAGCAGGCAATCAGGAAGGGCCAGCATTCTTTATTGTTTTGTTCCTCCAGTCTGAGTTTGGTTTGGGGCGAGCTGAGGAGGACTTTGTGATGAATTTCATAGATCAGATGTGCCGGGGGGGGGGGGGGGGACGACTGTGGCCCGTGGTGTTGTTCTTTAATAAGTCCAGAGGTGAGGCAAAGCAAGCAGGTGATCAGTCATGCTGTCAGGATCCCAGTCTCTGATTAGCCCAATGCCACACTGCTGATATTTGACCTGCCACATTCACATCTGTCAAAGCCAACACCCCCAATTTACTTTAACGACCATTTTTAAGTTCCCCTAAAAGTCATCTTGGTGGCATATTGTAAAGGTTTATGAAAAACCGAGAGAAACATCAATCTATTATCTGTGACATTTTCTGTTCAGACTGTTGCTCTTCTCCAACTGAATCTACAGGCCTTCTAGATGACATGAGTGGGTTCGCACTGTGAACAGCTTCATCCCCGCTGTCCCAAATCCTCCAGGGACCCATGTCCCTCTGTCTCCCCAACAAACCCCTCTCACGCCCGGGCTTGTTTTCTGGCTCCATGGGCCTCCATGCACATGTGGGCCTCCTCCTCCCCGGGGCTGCTACGGTGCTTCCCAAACGCCCCTGTACTTCCCCAGGGCCTGCTGTATGCGCTGTACCTCCCCAGGAATCCCTCCATCAACCTGGGCTTCTCCACAGAGCCAGCCCCCAGGCCCTGGGGCCTCCCTCCAGCTGCTCCTGGCTCCGTGGTGCTGGGGGTCCAGTCAGGGGAAGCAGCCCATCGTGGCTCCTGTGCCACTGCCTCCCCCCCCTCTGGGCCCCCCGTCACAGACTTCAGACTAGATCTTTATTTACAGCACAGAGCTGGGAAAACAACTGGTCAATCCATTTAGCCTAAGGCCACTGATTTGTTCGTATTTACTACAACACCCAAAGAAAAGCCGGGGTATTTTTTCCTCTCTCTATCCTATTGATCCGGCGCTTAGAAAATCTGCTCTGCTGTCTAAACACTATTGATCCCTCCCTCTCCACGGCAAGCTACCGCACCAGTGTATAAAAGGGACTGGATGAATTGAAATTTCATTTCCGACAACTTGTTCCTGTTATTTTTACCCTTTTTTTGATGTTGGGCAACATGCTCTGGCAGGCCACCGCTCGATCCCGTCCGATAGGCTGTTGGTCGGCCCGGGGGAGCTGGGGAGACTGGTCTTATCACACCTCCAGGCCTCAGCGCTGTGTGGTAGAGACACAGACACACACACACACAGCCTGCTAGTCTGCAACACACTCCCTAGCCATGGGCTAGCCTATCCGCATCACTCACAGCACGGCCTAGCCCTGGACCTAGCCCTAGCACAGGCCTAGCACACACACAGTGGCCTACACCCAGGCCCAGACTGGCCTGCTCTGTGGCCCTGGGGGAGAGCGTCCCCTGGGATGGACAAGCAGGGCTGGAGGCACTGGAGCCCTGGCCTCCTCCCGGTACCAGGGGCCAGAGAGCCGCGGCTAGTCCTGCTCGCTAAATCCCCAGGGCGCCCACGTCAGCGTCCAGACAAGGCCGCTGTCCTCCGCTGGAGCTCCCACGTCGATCTGCCCATCGCTGTTGCGCTCCGCGCTGTAACGCGTAATCTGTGTCAGACGCAGGACAGGAGCGCCGAGCTGCAGGGCTGCCTGGCCCAGCACCGCGGGAGAGAGGCGGCGTGGGAGAGAGAGAGGACCGCCCTGCTGGCCCAGCTGAGCCGCATCAGAGAGGAGCTCCACAGCGCCGCCATCAGGGTGAGCCACCGCCACACCCCCTCCCCCTTCTCTCCTCACCATCCTCTCTGCTCGCCCACTGCGTTCGAGTCAAGCGGTTAACCCAAAAGATATGGAGGTACATAAAAAGGGGAGGTCCTGTTTTAATTAACATAAATATTCATAAAACAAACCGCAAAGCCTCCCCGTGTTCCATTTCCCGCTCTTACCGTTAATGCATATTTTAATACATTATCATTACCACCATCGTAATTCTTATTATGATAACTATAATGATTAGATTGATAGCAGAATTATTATTTTGTTCCCTGCAGCCATTTTTACCAGCCAAACCTTTTATTTCTCCTATGTGAGGCTCCCCATCACCAGCATATTGAGTGGGCTCTGATATAGATAAACACACAAACACCCCTGTGCCTGTAAAACACTCTATCTGAATTGCATATCCGCCCTGCGAGCAAGCTTGTCATAAGCCGTATTAAGAAAAATGGTCACACGGTTTGACATAAATTGGAAAATGACATTTGGAAAGCGGGCGCTGCCGTGGAAATTAGAGATATTAAAATTATAAATCAGTGTCTGGGTGTACGGGGGGTTGTGGGGTGAGGGGGTTCTCTTTTACTGTCTGTCTCTCTCTCCTGCTCCATCTCTCTCTCTCTCTCTCTCTCTCTCTCTCTCTCTCTCTCCTGCTCCATCTCTCTCTCTCTCTCTCTCCTGCTCCATCTCTCTCTCTCTCTCTCTCTCTCTCTCTCTCTCTCTCTCTCTCCTGCTCCATCCCTCTCTCTCTCTCTCCTGCTCCATCCTTCTCTCTCTCTCTCTCTCTCTCTCTCTCTCTCTCTCTCTCTCCCTCTCTCTCTCCTGCTCCATCCCTCTCTCTCCTGCTCCATCCCTCTCTCTCTCCTGCTCCATCCCTCTCTCTCCTGCTCCATCCCTCTCTCTCTCTCCTGCTCCATCCCTCTCTCTCTCTCCTGCTCCATCCCTCTCTCTCTCCTGCTCCATCCCTCTGTCTCTCTGGTTGTGTCCGAGGGGGGACTGGCGCTAGGCCTGCTCACTAGCAGAGACAGTTGTCTGTTCAGGGGTCCACCAGGCCCCCCTAGCCTTCAGCCCCGGCCTGGCATCAGCCCCCCCCAGAGACCACCTCTCATCTGGGGGTAAAAGCAGGGATGAGGATGTAGGCTGTGCTGCATTGGCATCCTGTCAGCTTATTTAGCAGCTCTCACACTCCAACCCGCTAATGGATCATTTCAGAGGTGTGATATGCATAATGCAAAGCTGTCCGCTGACACCTTTAAAAACAGACACATTCAGCCCCCTGTGTGTCTCACCTCTGCCCTTTTCTCTCTGTGTCTTTGTGTTGTGTGTGTGTGTGTGTGTCTCGGTGTCTATAATAAGCAGGGGGAGGCAGAGTGTTACAGAGAAGAGCGGATTGTTGAGCTCCAGGGGGAGGTGTGCCGGCTGAAGGAACAGCTGGAGATTGAGTCCCAGGAGATGCGCAACAAGGTCAGTCCTCTGTCTGGGGGGTCCAGGGAGCACAGTACACACTCACATAACACCCCTCTTGTCCTCTATAAAGACTCCACCTCCCCCCCCCCCCCCCCCCTTCTAGCACACTCATGTGTGTGTGTTGTCTTTTCAAGTTCACTCCCCGTCCTTGTACTGCATATTGCCTTCCCAGACAACTCATCCCTTGCTTTCAGTCAGCTGAAAGAGAGCAGCTCTCTAGGGGCTATGTGCCTTGACACCTTTGACCCCCCCCCCCCCCGCTGTAGAGAGAGAGAGAGAGAGAGCGAGAGAGAGAGAAAAGACGTGCGTGCTCTAAGACGAGGAGTTCCACGACGCCCCCCCCCCCCCCCCGACCATCGAGTCAAACCCTCTTTTCATGCCGAGAGAAAAGCGTTTTCCATCTCCCGCGGCCTCGCGGCTCATTCAGACACGCTCGACCTCCGGGAAACAGGAGAGAGAGAAAAGAGCGAGGGGTCAGAAGTGATGTCGCCCGCCCTCGAGAGGAGAGAGGATACCTCGGAAAGAGCAGTCACTTGGCCGGAACACGCGCTCACATCTCCACACAGCCTGACTGACACCTCCACCCCGTTCACTCATTAAACTTAGAGGTTTCATTTCCGCCACAGTCAGTCAGTCTAGGGTCTATATCTGCTGTTTACCAGGGAGGCTCAACCAAGCCTGCTCTCGCCTTCATTTCCCTAACTATTAAAGCTCAAACAGAAGGGTACAGTAGGTGGGGGGGCAGTGGTAATAAGGTCCAGGGGCTTGGGGTACCGGAAAACCTGCTTTGGAGGCTGCAAGTCTAAGGCTGTCAGTGACACACACACACACCATTTGTCGTTGCTTCATGCATTACCGGTCCTCTACTCCCTAGCCACCAACCCTCTTCAATATTTCAACACTTTTTATTCCAGACGTCATTTTTTTTCTGTCATATTAAAACATGTACAGAGGTATTCCTGAAGAGGTCGAGTGAATACAGAAGACGGACGTTTTTAACTTTTCGGTTGACAAAACATTCTGTTGCCTCTTAATGAACGTCTAGTCAGAAAAGAGAGGAAAGGAGGATTCTGACTGTCTGTCTGTCTGACTGACTGTCTGTCTATCTCTGTCTGACTGTCTTTCTCTCTCTGACTGTCTGTCTCTCTCTCTCTGACTGTCTCTCTCTCTCTCCCTACCTCAGCTCAGTGGGAGAGAGGACGACGTGAAGAGGCTGAGAGAGGAACAGCAGCATCTCAAGGACAAGGTGGGTCACCTCCAGACCAGCTTCAGACAGCTCTACTCCTGCTTGACGGCCATGGTCTTTACTGCCTGTGTGCACATGTGTGTGTTGACGTGTGTGTGCGGTGCGTCTGCATGTGTGGCCCCTTGGACAAGATTCTGGTGGTCCACGCCAGAGGTCTGGCCAGTCATCCTGCCACCAGGGGCCACTGAGGCAGAGACGGGGGCTGGGGCTGGGGGGGGGCCCTGCCACAGGGCATGCCCAGGAGGGACATATATGACCTGGGTGTCTGGGAGAGTGAGAGTCGCTAAGCAGGGTCTCTTTAGGTGGTCCCGGGGCCTGCGCTGGCTGATGTGTGAGGTGAGTAACCCCCCCAGGCTCGTGTTGAGGGCTGAGGCTGTGTGTTTTTACAGCGCGGCCTCACAGGCTCTGGAAACGCAATAAAGCACGGCCTTCAAAGCGCCACGGCCAAGCGCCACTTACCGCTGAGTGCTCCTCTGGTGGTTGGACAAGATTACTCTCCAAACAAAGTGCAGACAGGTTGATTAATAGGAGGGGTCTGCAGAGGTGCGCGCTCAGTATATTTTCACACTCGGCTAACGCGCGGCGGTTTCACTCGCGTCAGACTTTTATGTGGCGGCGCTGTCACCGTGTGACTCGGTCAGTTCATAAAGAATCTTCTCCTTCTCTCAGAGTGGGTCTAAGTGAAAACTCATTAGAGATGTAACAGACGTGTTGTTGTTCCAGCGTCCAGGGAGCCTTGTGTGACTTGGGGGGGGGGGGGGGGGGAGGGGGGGGACTCAGAATCTCAGGGAAAAAAAGAAAAGAGGGTTGGCCTCTTTTTGTGTGTCTGCTCTCTCTGGGTGCTCGACACATTTTGTTTCAGTGATGTTTGTGTAAGACTGTGTGTGGTGTGGTATGTCTATGTCTGTGTTTGTGTTCCAAGGATGTCTATGACTGTCCATGACTGAGCAGAGTATGTACCCAGAGACTGTGCTGTGTAGCTGACCCTGACCCTGACCCGGTGTGTCCTCCAGGTGTGCCAGGCGGAGGTGCAGGCGGGGCGGGAGCGGGCGGAGGAGAGTGCCCGGCACGAGAGAGACCTCCGGGCGTCGAGGGAGCGCTGCCACGCCGTGTCTGAGGCCCTGAGGCTGCGCGAGGCCGAGCTGGAGGAGGTCCAGCGGGGCCGGGACACGGCCTTCAGGAGCCTGTGTGGGCAGGAGGAGAGGAGCACCAGTCTGGCAGCCCACAACCAAGAGCTGCTGCTCAGCCTGGAGGAGCTGGAGGCCAGGGTGAGGGCCTGGGGCTGAGGTTAGGGCAGGGGCCTGGGTTAGGGTCAGGGGCTGGGGTTAGGGCAGGGGCTGGGGTTAGGTCTGGAGTTGGGGATGGGGCTAGAACTAGGGCTAGGGCTGGAATTTGTGCTAGGCCTGGGGCTAGGGCTGGGGCTCGGGTTGGGGCTAGGGCTGGGGCTAGGGTCTGACTGAGGCATTGGAGGTTAAGAAGGTTTGTTTGACAGAGAAAGAGAAGAGGAGGAGGCCTTGGGGAGGAAGTGGAGGGTGTAGGGGGGTGATTGTAGATAAGCGTGAGAGGGGAGGGGGCATGGTGATAGCAGCAGGAGGTGGTGTGTGTGTGTGGGGGGGGGGGGGGGGGGGCAGACCTCCATCACATCAGGTCACAGGGGTTTAATTAGCTTGAGCTCCACATCAGCCTCCAATCAGCAGACACAGGAAATTAGATTTCTTTTCCTTTTTGTCCCCCTCTTGCTTTTAAGTGCACAGCGCTAAAATGCATATGAGCTCCCTGCTTTTAATGACCATTTTGTGCTTAGAAAGCAGGCTGACAGAAGCCCTTAATGAGATTTGCGGGGAAGGAACTAAAAGCTGAGACAAAGGGAGTCAACGCCTGGCTTGTTGATGATGGTTCTTGAGACAGAACATGCTATATTTGATACTCTGTTACAGCATCGGTTCAAGGTCAACCGTCACTCACACTGACATGACCGCCGCACTGAAACGGGTGTCTTCATACCTCGGTTTTTGAGCCCTTCGCTTTGCCTGTGTGGATTCATGCTGTTCTTTCTGAAGAGGCCTGTCTGACTGGCGAGACTGAGAGAACGATTCCACTCACCCATCGAGCGTCCATGTTGTGTTTGCCAACAGCGTTGGTTAATGTGACGTAGTTACTGTTGGTTTGAAAGGCCTCGTAAATATACATCCACATCCCTCCTCTCTCCATCTCCCTTTCTCTCCCCCCGCCGTCTCTCTCTCTCTCTCCCCCTCTACTCCCACACTGGCTACAACGTAGTCTTATCGTATTTTCGCAGGACAATGACTTTGGGAGTAGAAATAGAGTGGAAAAGATGCTTCATGGATAATTACAGTATGTGCAATCCACAATCCTTTCATAACGGCTGAATAACAAGCAGAAATGATTCGGTGTAAACCCTCATTATCCAATTTGCTGAAAAATAGGAACAGCGGATGCGGCCATTTCCCCCCCAAAAGCCAACCCATTTCCTTAAAACTTTACGGAATTCAATTGGATTCTAACTAGACGCGCGTCTTCTGTTGTGTGTCCTTTAGATGGACTGCGGTTAGACGCGCGTCTTGCAATTAGAATCATTGTGTGACGCAAACAGCCATTATCTGCATCATCGTGGCCATTGATTTTCCGAAGGCTGCATAAGAAGCGGCGCAGACAGAGGCGGAAAATCTATGTTTGATTGGAACCTCCTGCTTCCTGTTTATTGTCTGAGCCAGTGTAATCCCACCCTCACCCCGCCCCTGTGCTTAGTGCAGCGCCTGTTCTAGACAGTGACGACCTACCCCCCCCCCCCCCTCCCCAGCTGTGCCAGCACCAGGACACGGCGGAGGTACTGAGGGCCAAGCTGCAGGCGGAGGAACAAGACGCGTCCACGCTCCGACGACAGCTCCTCTCCTCCCAGGATGCACTGCGGCAGCTGTCGTCCGAGCTGGGCTCTCTCAGGAGAGAGAGGGCTGACCAGGTAGAACGCACACACACACACACCCCCACCCCCCAGTATGACCAGGTACAGAAGCACACACAGTCACAAGCAGCCAGGTCCACTGAGCCCTGAGTGGGGACCCAGTGTGTGAGCTGCCCCCGGGTGCGTTTCAGGACATCCAGTGTGGGGAGACGGAGGAGAGGATGTCTGAGGTCAGAGCAGACCTGCTCCAGCTCCAGCAGCAATACACCACCTGCTACGCCCAGGTAACCAGCCCTGCCAAGGCTCACAGGCTGCTCTCTCCGCTAGGCTTCTCTTCTCACCCCAGTCGGTGTCTCCTCCCCACGTGTGTGTGTGTGTGTGGTCAGCTGGTCCAGGAGGAGATGCAGGTGAGCAGGCTGCAGGGGGAGCTTCGTGTGGCGGGTGAGGAGAGAGACGGGCTGGCCTCCCAGTTGAAGGAGAACCAGGGTCTGGGTCATGAGCTCAACCTGCTGCTAGAGAAACACAGAGCAGCACAACAGGAGGTGCTCGACCTCTCCTCTGTCTCTCTCGCTCTCTTGCTCTCTCTCTCCACACCTCTGTTTCTGTCTTTATCTTCTCAACGCTCTCTCTCTCACACTCTCTCTCTATGTCTCTCTCTAACTATCTCTCTATCTCTCTGTCTGTCTATCTCTCTCTCTTTCTCTCTCTCTTTCTCTGTGTCTCTCTCTATCTCGCTGTCTCTCTCTCCACACCTCTATTTCTGTCTTTATCTACTCAACTCTTTCTCACTCTCTCTCTATGTCTTTCTCCCCTACCTCTCTCTCCCTCTCTCTCTCTCTCTCTCTCTCTCTCTTGTTGGTTGGTTGGTTGAGTGTGTGGTTGTGGTTGTGGTCTTGTCCAGGTGGCCAGCAGAGATGAGGTGGTGCTGAGGCTGACGGTGGAGCTGAGGACAGCCCAGGAGCAGCTCCAGGCAGCGCAGGAGGAGGTGAGAGCTGTGGAGGTCAGCCTCTCCACATCCTCCCCCCCCCACCTCCCCCTCGCTACAGCACAGACCAAATGTCCAGGGACACATCCTGACCTCTTTAGCTCTGAGGGGTGGGGTTCAAGGACATGGTGACATGTCCGTTGTGTGTGCGTGTGTGTGTACGTGTGTGTGCGTCTGTGTGTGTGAGTGCGTGTGTGTGTCGTGGCTCAGTGTTATTTCTGAGTTTGCTGTTGAAGGAAAAGTTGGGGAGAAGTGCCTCACAGTTTGGATTTATTTATACCTCTGACAACCCCCCCACCCCACCCATGTCCCCTACATCCATCCGTCTGTCTGCCCATCATTCTGGTCAGTTGTTTGTTTGCGAGAGTGTCCCTGTGTGTTAAAATGGGACAGGCCTGTCACTTCAATGCAGAGAGGATGTTTGGTGTTCCTTGAAAGATTTTTATTTATTACATTTTGGGCAGAGTTGTGAGTGATGCATCTGAACCTGCTCCCTGTTCTGTTTTTATCATTAGCATGCAACCCAAGTCATCTGCGGAATACTTATGAGTGCTAGCGAAATGTTTGTGATGTTATTTATTTATGTTGCCCTCTCAATTATTCATTTGTTTATTTATTCATGGCAGAACTAACTGCAATTGGAAAATTCATTTTGCTGAAGGGCACATGTCCCCCCACCACCGACCCCCATACCCCTACCTACTCAGCCCCCTCCCACCCCCCCACCCTGTACAAAGCGGAGGAGCGTCTGTGTTTGTTGGGGGGGGCAAGGGGAGGGAGACACATCAGCCTTGTTAGTAATTGCTTTATGTGGCGTTACCTGGGACTCAGAGGGAGATGTCATTTTAACCTGATGAGACAGGTCGAGAGAGAGAGAGAGAGAGAGAGAGAGAGAGAGAGAGAGAGAGAGAGAGAGAGAGAGAGAGAGAGAGAGAGAGAGAGAGAGAGAGAAAAAGAAAGAGAGAGAGAGAGCTGGGTTCAGGTTCGGAGGAGGAGAGGGGATGGGAGGATGAGTCGTTTACTTTAGGTTTTCTTCTCACGCTCCCTCCTTACCTTGGGGGGGGGGGGGGGGGGGGATGTTGGGAGGCAGAGAGAGGAACGTGCCCAGTCATGAGAGGGGTTCAGAGGACCCCAGGCAGCCTGTCTCTCCAGGCTGGACCCCAGAGAGACACAGCCAAACCCCCAGCAAACAGCTCTGGCCTGGCAGTCTTCCTCCATGCCTTCACGCTCCCCTGCACCACTCGCTGTATTGTCTGCCGGCAGTGTTTTCTTTAATTATATGGAGCGGGATTTTGTTCAATTTCACACTTGCACACACATGCAGCAATTATTCCTGATAAGTGATAACGTTTCACTGAACATTTAATGATATGTGTGTTTGTGTGCGTGCGTGTGTGTGTGTGCCTCTGTGTCCCTGACACCAGCCTTGTGTCGCAAACTGCTTATGGTTGAGGAATTCTAATTAGCCACATATTCTTTGTTTGTTTGTGGGTGACCCCGTGTTCTGTGTCTCTGTTCCTGCAGTATGCTCTTTTGGTTTTGTGTGTGTGTGTGCGTGTGTGTGTGTGTGTGTGTGTGTGTGTGTGTGTGTGTGTGTGTGTGTGTGTGTGTGTGTGTAAGTGTAAGTGTAAGTGTAAGTGTATGTTTGAAGCTTGCGTGTGTTCATATGTCCATGTGTGATTTTTACTTGAGTACTTATGTGTGTGGGTGTGTTGATGTTCATACATGTGTGTGTGGGTGTGTGTGTGTGTTTGTGGGTGCGTGTGTGGGTGCGTGTGTGGGTGTGTGTGTGGGTGCAGCAGGAGAGGGCCAGGCAGGAGGAGGTCCAGACCGTGCAGGAGCAGGTGAGCAGTCTGCAGGCCAGCCTGAGCCACACAGAGGAGGCCCTGGAAGCCCAGCGCCTCCGAAGCAGCCAGCTACAGCAGGAGAAGGACGTGCTGATCTCTGAGGTTTCACACACACACACAAACACACACACCTCTACTTAACGTTTCTCATTCCTCCATCCTCTTTGTCTCTCGTCCACTTGAATGATGGGCCAAGTTAATATCTCTATAGTCTTTCCACAGCCTCACACACACACACACTTCCATCCCGACGGGCTGTGTTCATAGATAATACTGCGTCTGTGCCTTCATGGTGCTAGCAGGTCTGAAGTCTGTCCGAGCAGGGCTCTGTGACTAATATGGTAATGTGTTCATCTGCGGGTTCTAGACACCTTGGGATGAGCCCTTCCTCACTGCCCCACCATGCACCACGGGTTAGCATCACACGGAGGGAGAGAGAAAGACAATACGAAGAGATGCAGAGAGAGAGAGAGAGATGTAGAGAAGCAGTAGGATAAGAGGTGAAGCAGTAGGATAAGAGGTAGGAGAGAGAGAGGTAGAGAAGGGGTAAGAGAGAGAGGTAGAGAAGGGGTAAGAGAGAGAGAGGTAGAGAAGAGGTGAGAGAGAGAGAGGTAGAGAAGAGGTGAGAGAGAGAGAGAGGTAGAGAAGGGGTAAGAGAGAGAGAGGTAGAGAAGGGGTAAGAGAGAGAGAGAGGTAGAGAAGGGGTAAGAGAGAGAGGTAGATAAGGGGTAGGAGAGAGAGAGAGTGTCTGGTGGGTAACCAGGAATTTATTCTCTCCTTCTCCCCACGTTGACAAACAAACAGCACACGGCAACAGCCGCAGAATTACAATTAGTATCATTTAATTAGCGGCATGGCGCTCCTGGCACCGCTCCTTCATCTATTTTAATCTTGTTTATGCATTTTGATTGTTTCAGAATATAGCTTTTTTTAATTAGCCAAGATTGATTAGATTGTATTGATTCTGTATCCTTATTAAAATAAGCCTCGTGTTCCTCCCCCACAGCGTTATTTTTCAAAATTATGGGTACCCAGGCTGACACTTGTAGTGGGGGCTGTGCTAGTGAAAGCTTTGCACATATTCTAATTGAGGCAGTGTTTATTGTTATTTATTAGGCAGGCTGTCTTGATATAGTGCCAGGTGTTTTATGAGATGTGCTGTGGTAAATGCAGCTGGGAGACAGTAGGAGACATTACATGACAGCAGGTGACAGTAGGAGACATTAGATGACAGCAGGTGACAGTAGGAGACATTAGATGACAGCAGGTGACAGTAGGAGACATTAGATGACAGAAGGAGACAGTAGGAGACATTACATGACAGAAAGGAGACATTAGATGACAGCAGAACACAGTAAGAGACATTAGATGACAGTATGACACAGTAGGAGACATTAGATGACAGCAGGTGACAGTAGGAGACATTAGATGACAGTAGGAGACATTAGATGACAGTAGGAGACATTAAATGACAGCAGGTGACAGTAGGAGACATTAGATGACATTAGGAGACATTAGATGACAGTAGGAGACATTAGATGACAGCAGGACACAGTAGGAGACAGCAGGTGACAGTAGGAGACATTAGATGGCAGTAGGAGACATTAGATGACAGTAGGAGACATTAGATGACAGCAGGACACAGTAGGAGACATTAGATGACAGTAGAACACAGTAGGAGACATTAGATGACAGTAGGACACAGTAGGAGACATTAGATGACAGTAGGACACAGTAGGAGACATTAGATGACATTAGATGACAGTAGGAGACATTAGATGACAGCAGGACACAGTAGGAGACATTAGATGACAGTAGGACACAGTAGGATACATTAGATGACAGTAGGAGACATTAGATGACAGCAGGAGACATTAGATGACAGCAGGTGACAGTAGGAGACAGTAGGAGACATTAGATCCTACTCGGGTCAGGAGAGCATTCTCATTCTCAGCCCATGTCCACTGGTTCTAATCACTCTCCCTCTTACAGCACTGACCTTGGCCGGTGGCTCTGTGTGTGTGTGTGTGTGTGTGTGTGTGTGTGTGTGTGTGTGTGTGTGTGTGTGTGTGTGTGTGTGTGTGTGTGTGTGTGTGTGTGTGTGTACGGGTGTGTGTACGGGTGTGTGTACGGGTGTGTGTACGGGTGTGTGTACAGGTGTGTGTACGGGTGTGTGTACGGGTGTGTGTATGTGTGGAAGCGTAACCAGAGCACCAGAACTGGATGTGCCGAGGCCTCATTCAGCTCTTTTAATTTTGATTGATGATTCCGTTTATCTTCTGCATAACAACCCCCACCCCCCCCCCCCCTCCAAAACACACACACACACACATCCTTCTATTCTGCTCCCGCTACCTCCCTGCCAACCCACACTCCCCCAGTATAAAAATGATATTAGAATCAAAATGAGATTTGAAATTTTATGTTTGACAAGCGACTTGATGAAAGGGTTTCATTGCGGGGTCTGATCCATGGAAATGTTATGCTAATAATACTGCTGGCCAAGCGATCTAGTTGGAAATTAATCAGAGTGCTAGAGCAGCAGAGTGAGAGAGAGGAGAGGAGAGAAACAGAGAGAGAAACAGAGAGGTAGGCTGCTCTATAAACACCCTTCGCCTCTCCCTCCCCCTCTCTCCCACCCTCTCTCCAGCTCTGAATCTCATCAGAAATAGCCACGGGGTGTTGTCTGTGTGATGAGGTTGGGAGAGAAATAGGGAGTTCGAAAATTACACTGCAGCTTAGCACTGATTGATGCAGTAATGTATGCAGCCATGCAGCAGTCCTCAACACCATAATAGATTAGACTCTCTCTCTCGCGCGCGCTCTCTCTCTCCCTCTCTCTTTGTCTGCTGTCTGTCCATCCTCCTCAGGGACCATCACTCTTTATCCATACATCCTTCTATTAGAATTGGATTTGTTTTGTTCATCTATCGCTATTTCTTTCTACTGCATGCACTACTGTTCTATATGTATCTCTGTTCTCCATGTGTCTCTGTTATATTTGTATCTCTGTTTCTAGTTTTCTATGGGTGGCTGTGTTTCTACATGGTTTAAGATTCTACAGATCAGCCTCAGTATGTTTCACTCGCTCTCTTTATCTCTTTCTCTTCCTGTCTCTCTCTATCTCTCTCTCTCTCTCTCTCTTGACCTCCAAACACAAACATCAATGTACTGGAATCACCCGCTAATGGAGTCATTATCAGATTTCACTTGTTTAAAACAAGACAATTATAGCTGTGGCCTTAATGATGTTTTCCATTTAAATGCAAACTAATCTATTTTCTCTCACTCTCTGTCTTTCTTTCTCTCTCCTTCTCTCTCTCATTCTGGCGTGGTCGTCAATAGGGGTGGGAGTAGAAGGAGGGCGGAGGTGTATTGGGGGTGTGGGCGGGGGTGTGGGCGGCTGTTTGCGAGCACGCATTTCCCAACCATGTTACCAGTCTGGCTGATTTATTATTCTCACCCCGAGAGACATCTGCTCCACAGCTCCTTGTTTTAGTAATGCATCATCAGCCAGAGGGAAAAAATAATATTATCCCATCTGCTATATTGTTCTCTGGAGTCTAATAATCTAATGTAGAGGTTGGTGTCATTAAAGTACCAGTGGAGCTGTATGGACAAGGCGCTTGTGCTGTGTGTCGATGTACTGGGGGACTGTGTCCCCCGAACCACTCCACACACAAACACTTGTACACACACACACTTGTACACACACTCCCACTTACGACTCAGTGTGTGTTGCAGCGTGACAGCCAGCGGGGGGCGCTGTGTGAGCAGCAGGGGGAGGTGCAGCGCTGGCAGGCGGAGGCGCGGGCCCAGCAGGAGGGCCGCGAGGAGGAGGTGGGGGCTCTGAGGGCCCAGCTCCAGGAGGCCCGGGGCCGGCTGCAGCAGAGCAAGGCCTCCGCGCAGCACCTCCGCGCAGACCTGGAGCAGGCACGCAGACTCAGCCAGCAGGCCGAGGAGGAGGTGGGTGGAGAGGGGGGGAGAGAGGGTCAGGGGTGGAGGGGGGAGAGAGGGTCAGGGGTGGAGGAGGGAGAGAGGGTCAGGGGTGGAGGAGGGAGAGAGGGTCAGGGGTGGAGGAGGGAGAGAGGGTCAGGGGTGGAGAGAGGGCCAGGGGTGGAGGAGGGAGAGAGGGTCAGGGGAGGAGGGGGAGAGAGGGTCAGGGGTGGAGGGGGAGAGAGGGTCAGGGGTGGAGGGGGGAGAGAGGGTCAGGGGTGGAGGGGGAGAGAGGGTCAGGGGTGGAGGGGGGAGAGAGGGTCAGGGGTGGAGGGGGGAGAGAGGGTCAGGGGTGGAGGGGGGAGAGAGGGCCAGGGGTGGAGGGGGGAGAGAGGGCCAGGGGTGGAGGAGTGAGAGGGTGGGGGAGAGACGAGGGGAGCCGACCTTCACTTTAAGCTGGGGTTCCTACAACAAGGCAGAACTTGTAACAATGCAATTTTTAGCCGATAGGAAACATATTTGAGGTGCCATCTGTCATCATTGGAGAGTTTCCATTTTGTTTGAAATGGTTTTGGAGTGACTCAGCTTACAGTCATGGAGACCCTGAGCATATGTGTGTGTGGGCGCGTGCGTCCATGTGTGTGTGTCCCCAGGCCTCCGAGAGGGACCTGCGCTTGCGTTCCCAGGAGGCCGAGCTGGTCCGGATGAAGGCCGTGCTCCAGGAGGCCGAGAGCGGCGCCTCGGACCTGGAGGCCAGGCTGCAGCCTCTGAGCCAGTCCCTGGAGCTGTACAGGACCAAGTACCAGGCCTGCATGGGGAGACTAGCCCAGCAGGACAGCACTCTGCAGGCCCAGCAGGAGGAGCTGAGGGAGGCCGGGGCCCAGGTAGGGACCCACACACACACACACACCTGCGGCACGGCCCGAGAGCTCACAGTGGACGTACATCTGCAGCAGCAGTCAGGCTCCCCTTTAAAGTGTGTGTGTGTGTGCGTGTGCGTGCCCCAGGTGGCGGAGCGCGAGGAGCAGGTGCTGCGTCTGCGGGCGCAGGCGGTGGCGCTGCAGGGCGTGCTGAGGGCCCACGAGGCTCAGCTGGAGAGCGGGGACGAGGCGCTGGGCACCCTGGGCCAGCGTCTGAGGGAGGCCCAGGCCCAGCTGGAGGACAGCGGGAGACACGGCCAGGAGTGCGAGCTGGTCATCTGCTCCCTGAGGGAGAACACTGCCCACCTCAGGACGCAGGTCAGCCCCCACCCTGGAGCTCTCACCGTCGCTGGCACTGTCTGTCTGTCACTGGGTCTCTCTCTCTCTCTCTCTCTCTCTCTCTCTCTCTCGCTCTCTCTCTCTCTCTCTGTCTACCAGTCAGTCCGTCTGTAACAGGATCAGTGCAGGAGCCCCACCATGAACTTGCACTCCCATCCAACGTATACAGTGCTCTCCTGAGCCCTGTGTTTCTCTCTGGGCCAGTCAGGGCAGGGTAGTGAGGGAGAGGGAGAGAAGGGCGAGGGAGGTCCTCAGGAAGTGTTTCCACTGATTCCTATTGATCGCAGCCACAACTCCCGTACTGGAGAAAACACACTGAGAAAACAAAGAGAGTGAACTCCCCGGACGGGGGACCTAAGTGCCTGGTGGGGGTGGGGGGGTGTTGGGGTGAAGGTGCGGGGTGCTGGAGGGTCTGGATAGCATGGTTAGGCCAGTGAAGACAACGGATTCATGTTTTGGTGTGCGTAACTTGGGCATCCATGCTTGGTGTGTGTGTGTCTGTAAATCAGTGTGTTTGTGAATCAGTGTGTGTGTATGTGTGTGCGTGCGTGTGTGTGTGATTCAGCATGTGTGTGACAGCTCCACCAGGGAGAGTGACAGCTCAACGCACTGGAGGAGGAAAGTGGAAAATCATGCTGGGGGAAGCGATATGGCTCTGAAATAATGGCTGTTCTGCCCAGTGGAGGTGCTCAGAGGTGCTGACCACAGGGGGTGTGTGGCGGGGGCTGGCGGGGGCCCTGCCTCCATCAGTGATCCCCAACATGGAGGTGTCTTCCCCCTCAACTCCATCCCCCCCATCCATCCCCCCCAACTTCCTGCTCTTCTCCTTGCCCCCCCCCCCCTCTCCACCACCTGGGTCTGGTAACACCCCAGCCTTACTACAGAGCTCCATTAGCAACACATGGCCGCTCAATCACTCACATTCGCACACACACACACACACACACACACGTATGCCCTGTGTAACACACACACACAGTATTGATCTGTTCCATCCCCAGCTGGGTCCTTAGAGCACACTGTGTCACAAACCACTAGCTCGCTCACTCAGTCTGTATCTCACCCGCATCCCCGCATGTGGTGGTCGTTGTGTGTGTGTGTGCGTGTGTGTGGTGACCTGAATACCTTGAAGTGATCACTGCCAAAGGTGTGCTGTCACACCAGTGTTTCTCTACCTCTCCCCCACGTCTCTCACACACGACCGGTGGGGGTGGGGGTGTTTGTGTGTGTGTGTGTGTGTGAGGTGGGGGAGAGAGAGACACAGAACAAATCTTGTAAGAGGCCATCTCTCTCAGTCTGGTGTGAGACATCAATATGAGCTGATGTTCATGGGACGGCCTGCTTTATGAACACGCCACTAACACGCAGGAAACCCCATCTGGAACAGCAGCGCCACAAACAACAACAGATAGATATACGACACTCATAAACACAGTGCCCATTTGTGAGTGTTTTATATGTGCAGCGGCACAAATGCAAGCTTGAGAAAGCACCGATGGGGACACCCTAACAATGGTTTAGAGTGTGTGTGTGTGTGTGTGTGTGTCTTCGGGGCAAGGGTGTGTGTTAATGTGAAGCTGTTGTGCTGGCTCCTCCAGACTCATCTGAGAGAAGCTGAATGTTCTCCAGTCACGAACCATCAGGCCCAGCTCAGTGTGCTGACAGACTGGGGGGTGAAGGAGGAGGGGGACATTAGGGTGTGTGTGTGTGTGTGGAAGGGGGGGGGGGGGGGTCTGCTTTTTGTCTTGCTGTGAACCACAGTAACCTAGAACCTCACTGGTTCCCTTGTCTAGTTCTGCCTGGCTGTCTGTATGCCCTGCTCAGTCGCTCATGTAAAGCCATACATATACTTCTGTTTTTACCTACCTGGATGTGTGTGTGTGTGCTCTGCTAGGTGGAGGAGCAGCAGGAGAGTGTGGTGAAGATCCAGGCCGACTTCTCTCTGTACCGAGCCAATCACGTCCACTCGGACTCGGACTACAACTCCCAGCTCTCCCACGTCCAGGAACTACAGCAGGTAGGCACAGCTGAGCTCATATACCTCAGGTCACCCGCTACCCACCAGAAGCCACTGCAGCAAATCATCCTCGTCGGCATGCGAACCGTCAGCCGGACGCGGCCCTCCTACCCACGATGCAACAGGGGTGGTGCCATCCCCAGACAGGCCAGGGTCCACCGACACACGACTGAATAATTGTTCGTTATGTCGGTGTGTGCGTGCGTGCCCGCTCGCGTGCCTCTAAC